>NW_009646074.1:0-4372 GCF_000690535.1 Cariama cristata
GGGACATGGTTTAGAGGTGGACTTGGCAGCACTAGGTTAACAGTTGCACTCAATGATCTCAAAGGTCTTTCCCAATCTAAACAATTCTATGATTCTATTATTCAATAGTTTCAAATGAGAAACAGCACTTCTGAGCAGGCAGCTCTCCAGTGACCACCAGCAAGAGCACTGCTGACTGCAATCTTGAGAACTGAGATAGGAAGGGTTCCCCTGTCACCACTGCCGTAACTCACATCTCTCCAGGGATAATCTTGCTTGGGAATGTCAGTCAGCACCTACTCTGGCACCGGTTTGTGTTTCTCTAATACTTTCTCTCCTCCAGAAAACATATTTCCGTGTGCAGCATTATTCTTCTCTTTGTTTTAAGAAAAACTTGAAACTGCTGCTATCTCTAATTCTTGATTTATCCTCTCATTTAGTAGGACTCTGGCAGACTTCTTGGTTGCCATACAGCAGCACGAAGCATCCTATTTTTGGAAAATTTTACATTTTATCTCCTGTTTGGGGTCATATTATTTTCCAGAGTTGGCAGATTTCTTTTTAAAATTGGTAATTTTTTTCCCTGGTACTCTGGTATAATTAGCACTAAATCAGACACTGAAGGCACTACAGCAGAAGGCTGAGAGAGGGTTTCCTGATAGTAAAAATATGAGAGACTGAGATAAAGATACTTCCACTCCCAATACTCCCTCCTGGAAACCACAAATCCAGCAGATGAGAGGCCATCTGTGTGGATACCTTGTGATGCATTTTAACACTAAAACAGTAATGGAGCTGCACTTCTAGGGCTTCCCTTGCCAGCAGCCATCCCTGGAAATCCCCTGTAGGAGTGAAAGGATAGATAAGGACAATGCCATGGAAACAGCTGATCCTTCCCTTACCTTTCCTAAATAAACTAGAAATTGGAGACTAACCTGCAAAAGTCAAACTAACTAACCAAATCCTCCCAAATCTAAGTATTTTGTACTCCAATTTAGCGTAATAATTAAGAATTATGAGAAAATACAGTAAGACAATGAGAGGCCTGAGTGCTTTTATTCTTGAAAAAATATTTTAACACTTCTTTGTGGTGAGATCTTCAATATCAGATTTGGTGTACACTTTGACACACCTTTATCCTTGTGTTTTAGAAATATTTTTAAAAATCACATAAGTTATATTGATGAAAAAAAATCTTCTATGTTCTTCTACGGTAAAGATTAAAGCAGAGCAGTGCTGTAACCCTACAACCTTCTTCCAAATAAAGCAACTGAGAGACTTCTGAACATCATGCAGCAAGGACATCCATGAGAAGCTGCCGCCCCCAGTTCATGAGTCTCACACAGTTGTGAGTTCCAGCAGAAATCAGAAGACTCTGCCTCATTCAGATGAAGTATTTCACTGTTTTAGCTAATCAAATGCACCTTGCAATCGAGGGGCACTATCTTCTGGTTCAAGCCGTTTCTTCCAAGGCACTTAAACCCTAACTTGAGAAAGAAAAATACAGCCTGCTTCACCACCACTGAAAAGCTGCTAACCCTTGCTCCAGGTGATCGCACTGTATTTGTTTTTTCTGAGGAATACGGGGACAATCTGTAGGAGGCAGAAGGAAAGACTCTTGCTGTGCTCCAAAGCACTTTTTTGTTCTATTTAAAAATGACTTACGAGGTTGCCTATTCACCGTGTTCTGCCTCCTCCACTCATGATCGAGGATGGTGGTCTTACTATGACTAATTTAATTTTATGTTTTGGTAAAGTGGAACACTTTAACTGTGCCCTACGCATATTCTGGGAAATTTGCCTTCCTCCCACTTCTGTGACTGCATTGCCCACCTCTACGGTGATGCTTTGAATCGAGCCAGAGAGCATCCACAAACTCTCTGGAGCAAAGGTTCAGAAAAACTGCAGAGAATTTCCAGTGAACAGACAGAGCCATGACAATAAAGCGTTTGGGGATTCTGAGCACATCAATCTCTCTTGCCGACCTCTTCCCAAATTTTCCAGCCAGATGCTGTAGGCTTTTAGCCCTCTGTGGGCATTTGCAGAAGCAATAGCCAGCTGGAAATCCAAATGGCTCCTAGATAAGTGTCATGACTGCTTCAGATCATGCACATTAAGGCCCCAGCTTTCACGAAGATTAGGTAGAAGAGTGTGCTGATTGATTTCAACAGCACCACAAGAACTGTTGACTGCATGGGCCTGCACGTGCAATCACCTGCAGGACAGGTTTTCTGTAATTGCTGCCATCATGTATTATAGTTCCTTCACCCATGCTGTCATAGACAAAGGTTTGCAGACTGATTCCTGTAGACATTCTTATATTGATTAAAAACTGATGTGTATCAGCCCAGTCTTGAAACAAGGTAAAAAAAAAAAAGAGAGACCATTGAGTAAATGAGATTAAAAATAACAAATGCATATCTGTTTGTAGACAAAGACTTACACAAGGAGGTCAAATCGTACCACATAAGGTTCAAAATGGATTAGGAGTGTCCACACGTGATTGGCAGCCATTGCATTAAACGAGGTCAGGACACCTCTTTAATTAAGCAGGTGCAACTACGTGAAACAGGCCTCCCCATTGTAGAAAAATGTATTGAGCCAAGACTAAAAGTAGCAAATGTATGAACAATACATCCTCTTTAGCGGCTTCAAAGGTTATTTTAAAGCATTAAAATGCTAACAGCTTTCACTTTCTTTAAGAAAACAAATGAGGAAGTTGAATACACACCTACTACAGCTCAGCGACGAGGTTCCTCAACTAAAAACGCCGTTTTAGGCAGAAGGGCAGGTTAGATTTTTTTAATTAACAGACTTAAATAACAATTTGCACACCTTGTGACTGCTAGTTAGGTTGTTATACTAAACTAACCAGTCTAAGACAAGAAAACACGTCTTTTTCCGTTCCCTAACTCCATTGAACTATACAGGCTTCTTATCATACAAGTGTTAATTGATTTGCATGCAAACTGTGATTTTGTAATGGACAGAGACTTCACTCCACATAGATGCAATGACAATGTCAGGTGCTTGCTTTACTTGCATCTTCTCATTGGGTATCAGTAAGTCTTCAACGATTTCTCCTCGGGGAAATATAACAAAAATTAGCTTTTGAAAAAGAAACTCAGACCATTAAAGGGTAGAATGAAACATAATGAAGCAAAATATTTATAAAAGGATGTAAAAGGGTCAATTGGAGTGTAGAAAAGCTTATTTAACAGTAAAGTTTAATAACATTCATTACTGTGTTCAGTCTAAAAGTACTGCCTCTCTATCTGTCATGTGGTGTAAAGAAATTTTTCAGACTGCACAACAAATGCACTCCAGAAGTTCATAGATACTCTACTGAAATGAGGATGTCACTTACGGTGTTTTATAATGGTTTGTTTATTGCAAATGTATGAATATTTGAGTGACAAAGGATAGGTTAAAATACTAGAATAATAAAATGCAGTATTTTCCTGGACAAAGTATACAGACATTCATTTCAATGACATGGCATCCATGCTCACCACGCAACTGTACGGCACAAAAAGGTGGTGGCATTAAGAAACTGGTCTCCTAGTTTACACGCAAGACTGTGTTCTTTCATCTGCAAAACATGTTTATGTTGACAGACATGTTACTGTCGTAGTAATGTTTCTATAAAATACTAGTGCTGTGTAACCTACTGAATACTTGTTTTTTAAATTCAGTTCGGAGCCCTAAAATCAAACCTGAGAAGAAAGTACACGTGAAATTATTGAAAGAAATTCACTCTTTTTGGCAAAGTATGATATCCTCATCTTTTGTTTGTATTTTTAAACTTGGTGATGATTTCAGAACAAAATTAAGGTAGAAGCACCATTGTTTTTCTTGATGAAACAGACGACCCAGTCCACAAATGTGGGCCTCAATCCTGTAAACACTTGTGCACAGGCTTAGCTTTTGTACCGTTGACAGTCTCATTGAAATCAAGGGAATTATTTGCATTATGAGCGTTCTGTGCATCAGCCTTTGCTGTACTTGAGCCATTGTTGTAACATACATGTTTTCAGGGTTGATAAATTAAAGAAAAAAAGGCCAGTTGTGTCATCTTGGTAATGCTTTTCTATTTTAATAGCAGACAAAGTAGATAGCAGGGCCTGCCTGCCCACTGCTACCTCACTGACAGAGACAACATGAACTTTCACACAATTTACCCGATCGGGACGGTAGTTCCTGACGGAGATGCTCCGCAGGCTAACACACAGCCCACAGCAAGGCCAGGCCGTTCCTTCCGCACTCTGTCACCCGGGGACAGCTGACAGGCGGGGGCCACAGGGGATGGGACACCCCCTCTGGACGCTGGGGCGCTTCCCGGGGGAGGGGGTAGGTCTCCACGGTCCCCCGGCACCCCTGGGGGCTCCTGCCT
>NW_009646075.1:0-4560 GCF_000690535.1 Cariama cristata
CAAGGTACCGTGTGTGCCCTGGTAGCGGAGCCCCGCCGGAACCGGCGCCTCCTGCCTCGCCAAGGCCTCCTCCCCCCTCCTGCTCCCCGTTGTGACCGCGCTCTCTCCATAGGGCCACAGCGGCTCTGTGTCCTGCCTGGACTTCAGCAGCAATGGCAAGTATCTGGCGTCGTGTGCCGATGACCGCACGGTCCGACTGTGGAGCACCCGGGACTTCACGGCACGCGAGCACCGCTGTCTGCGAGCCAACGTGGGGCTGGACCATGCCGAGCATGTCCGCCTCAGCCCTGACTCACGGTAGGGCCAGGCCTCCCCACATCTCATCCACCTCCAGCTCAGGGAACTCTTGAGGCATATCTACACCAGGATGTCCTGGTGACAGAGCTGCCGGTTGCACAGCCCAAGCCTTGGTTGGGATCAGTGATGTGTCCCGCGGGCTGCACGGAGGTGACATCTCTCACAGGGTCTTAACAGTACCACTGATTCATGGTCTCTCATGAAAGCAGCTGGCACTTTAGTGTCGTTCTCAGGGCAAATATCCCAGTGACCCGCTTGCTGCACCCACGGAAGGTGCTTGTTAAGGTCTTTGTCAGCAGGCCCTGCCGTTGCTTTGAGCTGCTGAGCCTCTCTGAGGGGCTTGGGAGAGAGCTTTCGCTGGCTGGGAAGGTTGGTGGAAAAGCGTGCCTTGGCACTTCGTGACGTGGACTGTTTCAGAGAGAGGAAGGGATCTCATTTCCAGATGTGGAGTAATAAATTCTGTTCTTTTCCATTCAGTGTTGCAGTTGCGCTAACACAGGGAGAGAACTTCATACTCTCGTAAAGCACAGCTTTTTATTTGCTAGTGTATCCCTTTCCCCAGGTGCCACTGAATGACCTGTTAGCTTACCTGTTGTAGCTCGGCTGAGCTGAGGTAGCCTGTTTCTTAATGGTTCAGAGTGTTTGTCTCTCCACAGGGCATTCATTGTTTGGCTGGCAAATGGCGAAACTATTCGTGTCTATAAAATGACTAAGAAGGATGATGGCAGCTTCACCTTCACTGCAACTTCTGGGGACTTCCCAAAGAAGCACAAGGCTCCTGTCATTAACATAGGAATTGCAGAGACAGGTATGCAAGTGAGCTGCTCAGTTGTTGAGGCTCAAGATCATATTTGATTTCCTTGTAAAGCAAGAGTTACTGGGTTGAAAGCGTCAGGAGTTTTTGGCATTCCCTAGGCCCGTTTCTGCACCTGTAGTTGATGCTCTTAGGTGTTACTTTTTTTACTTTGTTTACTGCTGAATGAACTGAAAGATGTCATTTTCAGACAGATTATATTCCTGTAAGCACAGCAGTAGCTCCTCGATATGCACAGTCTCTTGATTTACATTTTCAGGGATGCTGTTGCAAAAAGGTCTGGTCTCAATATTGAGAGGATTGCTGTTGTCTGGCCCACCAGTCTCTCTTTAACCAGCCAAAAATCTCTCTAGTGAGTTCATGTGGTCTATCTTTGACTTCTGGGATCTTTTAGCTCAGAGGCAGGGGAGGGTATGTGTTAGTGGGGAGGGCTTGATGGATTAATGCTTCAGGTATGTGACAGCAGGCAGTTGGAAGTCAGTGGATGTGAGTTCACCTCTGTAATAAGAGAGCAGAGGAAATGTTAACCAAGACCTTTGTTCAGCTGTGAAAGTGAGAACTTAGACCTGCAACAAGCAGCTGAAAGGTAACCAGGCAACTCCCTGTCCGGGCTGAGATGGAAAAGGGGAAAGCATTGCAAGTGCAAACAAGCAGGAGTCCAAAATGCTGACACAACCAGTAATCATGGATAATAGTACTGGGACTTGTAGTCAGTTACCTGCCAGCAATCCATGACTTGAAAGCTGCAGATACCTCAAGTTGTGTTTTAACCATCTGGGGAAGATGGAGTCTGCTGTATTACTTCTATGGTACCAGCTTAGTACTGAGCTGTCCGTGTGGAATCTCAGGGGTGCTGGGGCGAGAAGCACATGTGCTCTCTGAGTGCCCACTGACGGCTGCTGAAGCCAAGGGTGTGCTAAGGCATAACCAGGAGCCGTGTCTTCTGATACTGCTCTTCGCTCTGTCCTGGGAGATTGACGCTCCTTGAATTTTGGGTCTGCTTTTGGTGTTCTTGACTGTCCAGGTGCAGGGAGAGGCTTCCCTACTTAGGGACTGTCCTAGGCCCTTTGATAAGTCTGTGGCAGCATTAGGCCTGGGAACTCTCCTGATCTTTGCCTTTTTCTCCCAGGAAAGTTTATCATGACAGCTTCCAGTGACACCACCATCCTGATATGGAGCCCGAAGGGTGAAGTCCTGGCCAGCATTAACACTAACCAGATGAACAATGCCTACGCCACAGTGTCGCCCTGCGGGAGGTGAGAGGCGTGTGGTATTCCAGGCTGCTCCTGCTGCAGAGTGGGAGGCTGCAGGAGTGAATAGGAACCTCACTCCTTCCCAGAGGACATAATCTATTCAGACCATCGGCAGTTAGCTGTTATTTTAATGCGATTTTCTGAGGATTCCACGTTTTAAAAAGGGATTCTGGCCCCTGAGCGCAGCCGCTCCAGGAGTACTGACTCTCGCCTGCGTAGTTTCAGACCCCTGGTGGGTTGCCATTGTGCTTCAGCACTGCTGTTTTTGCTAACCATCTCCTGAAGTGTTGAGGAGAACAATATTAGCCTGAGATAGCGGAGCTGGGACAACGCAAATGGCATATGAAAAGCAAACAGCATTTCTAACTTGATTATAATCAACCTTTAAAAGGTTACAAAATTAAAATCTTTATTACTGGGAGATTTGTTTATCAGGAAAATCTTGTTCTCTGCTCTGTCTCTGACTTGTTGTTGCAGGAAGACTTGTCATGTTCCAAGCTCGGTGTGTTTGGGGATCAAAAGCATTTAGCTTTTTTACTTTGGCCTAAGAGTTTCTCATTCCTAAGTTGTTCTGGTCCCTGGTGGCCTTCCTTCGTGCTCCCTTTACCAGGTGAAAGATGAAACTTTTTCAGCTGACCAAAGTAAAGATTTGAACGTAGGAGTCTGGTTAGATTTGCCTTCACAGAGCCCTGACTTACACACCCCTCTGCACAGGGGGGCTGCTCCTGGCCCCTGCCTTGCTCAGGAGGCCAGAGGGGACCTCTGTAGGGCTGGCCCCACAGCCCGGCAGAAGTAGGTGCTCTGTAACAGATACCTTGTGTCTCTCTTTGTTCATTCACCCAGGTTTGTGGCATCCTGTGGTTTTACCCCTGATGTGAAGGTGTGGGAGGTCTGTTTTGGCAAGAAAGGAGACTTCCGGGAGGTGACCAGGGCTTTTGAATTGAAAGGCCACACCGCTGGCATACATTCCTTCTCCTTCTCTAATGACTCCAGGAGGTATGTGTGTGTTACCCACGCTCTGGCTCACCTCAGGACACATGAGCCAGTGTACACCAGCAGCCTGCACCCCTGCGCGGTGTGGGGAAAGACTGCCCTGCGCACTCTCCTGGGAGCCCAGGGCGGCAAAACCCTGAGTGGCTCGTGCCACCTGCGTATTCCCCTTGGATTTCCTCCTGGAGGTGACTGCTATCCGTGTTCTGGCAAGAGAACAAGGACTGTATGTGTGTGCAGACTCTCACTTCCCAAAAGAGCTCTCTGTCCACAAAAAGATCCCTGGTTAGCAGGAGGTGCTGCCTTATTTCCTTGCATTCACCTGTGCTCTTGTCTCCTGGCTGCAGGATGGTGACTGTTTCGAAGGACGGGACGTGGAAGTTTTGGGACACAGATGTGGAATATAAGAAACAACAGGATCCGTACCTGCTTCTGACAGGGAAGTGCGAGGTCATGGAACCTTGTCGCATCGCCCTGTCTCCCGATGCTCATGTCGTCGCCATCTCTAGCGGCACAGACATTGTTGTGTACAATACGAGAAGAGGCGAGGAAGAGGAGCGCTTTCTTGCTGTGCATGGACAGTGCATAACAGACTTGGCTTTTGACACCAACAGCCGCTACCTCGTGTCGTGTGGGGACCGGGCCATCCGCGTCTTCCACAACACCGCTGGTCACCGGGCAGTGGTGGAGGAAATGGAGACCATGCTGAAAAAAACTGGGAACAAAGCCACACGAGAGAGGCTGGAGCAGCAGATCTCCAGTGCCCGCAAAGCGCTGGCCGCAATCTATGGCAAGAAGCACTAATCCTCCCCTCACGGTGGCATGTTCCAGCTCCTTGCAGTTGCAGGTGGCCACGTTCTGCCTTTGGGGATTATTTTTTTTTAATAACACTGAATATCTCGTAATAAAAGAGCACGCAGGTTGCGTGCCCAGGGCTGTCCTCGCGTGCTTTCTGACCGTACCGATGGAGAGCTGGGCAGCATGTCTGCCTGGGGAAGGTGGGGGGCAATCGAGGGGTCCCTGGGGTGATGCTGTTGATTGCTTCCAAGGGCTTGTTCCCACTTGCTGTCTCATCGATATCGCATGGGAGTGATTGCTGAGGGCCAATGAGGTTTTCTGGGCCTAGACAAGGGGGGTTTGTGTGGGTTTTTTTGCAGAGGAGCTGCCCGAGCTCAATCTTTTGATGTTAAATGCGGGGCGTTCTGC
>NW_009646076.1:0-4446 GCF_000690535.1 Cariama cristata
AGATTGTAGTAAATTATACTAGTTTTATTACAATACTTTTTCCTGAAGGATCCTACAAGGTTGTTACTGTTCCTCATAAAGCACTTTTACTCCTAATAATCAATATCGATCTTACTATATCACATTATTGCTTAGATTTATTTTCTTGTTTTGTGTGGGATTTAGGTATTAATATCATTTAAAAGACATGAGAGAGAGTGCTCTGCTTCAAAATTTCACATTAAAAATAATTAGCTTTTCCTCTCATTTCCAGATAATACAGAAGCATTTACACAGAACTAGAGTTTCTATATTTAATACATTTCTTCTGTTTGTCTGAGTTAAAGAGTTTAAATAAATAAGGGATAACAGGGCCTTTCGTCTGGGGACATCCATGTAGCAACAAAGCTTCCTCTTACCTCAGTGGGAATCTAGCTGAGGTGAGAAATAGGCCTCTCAGAAATTTGAGGAGATACACAGTTCATTTCCAGTGTGTTATCGAGTGTTAATCTAAATCAGTTAAATAACTCAGGCAATAAAGCTTTGACCAAAACCATTTTCTCTGTGAGAACCCTTACGCATCCCATCCCATATAATCAAGAAACTTGATTTTTCTTTGTTGAGCCTGAATGTTTCTTGACCCAGTTCTGTCCCGTAGCTCCCACTTAGATTTATCTGCCCCAGACATTTTCTACCACAGTCTGCGCAAAAAAATAACTTGGAGCAGAGTCTCCTCCGCAGTACTTTGCGGACTCTTCTGTTCTGTGCTCTGCAAGGATACATTTTACATATCAGAAATGTGATGGCAAAGAAAGAGAAGCATTTTTCAAAAAGAAATTCAGCCTTTTACTTTCCATGCATTCCAGGGCGAGTAATTTTTCTGCAGAAGCAGGTTTCTTTTTAAAACAACAATTAAAGGAAATTCAGTGCCCTGTGCTCTGCATCTAGCTGATCTGATCCATATTTACTGCAGAGACATCAGAAGCAATCAGACTGAAAGAAGCAGAGATTTATTTCTCTGTCTTGGAAGAAGTGGTGTGTGCTTCAGTGTGGCTTGTCTTTGGGGTTTTTTTAAAGCTATATACGAGCACAAAATGAACTTACTTCCATATTGTGAATGGGTAGGTATGCCAGCCAAAACCCCATGTTGCGATTCAACCCACTTTACACCTTTATTGTATAAATTATCTGAAAAGCATCTCCAAAATAAACAAATTATAATGATGTCAGAATTTATACAATGGCTTTATATGGATTTCCAAAGCACTTTCAAACCAAATGTCCAGAAATTACTTTAACGTGTATTAGAAAACTGCCATTTCAGCTGTCGTATATGGACGATATTAAATGGTGAATACAGTACCAGATATCAAGTTAAGACAAGGAGTGCAAAATAATACTAAGTACTTTTACACTGCATAAAACACTGGGGTCTGGATCTGAGGTGAGGTCCCTAAGGCACTCTTACAATCATAATAAATAGCAATAATGTTATAACATCCTCTTTCAGAACTGTAAGAAAAATGAAAAAATGTCTAAGAATTTTCTCTTCATGAAATTACATGATAGATTTTACAAGAATCCCCTTTTTAATCACATATCAGTATATAGTAAAGTTACCACATAACAGAAGCAGGCTGATGCTTTTGAAACACTCCTGACTATAAACCAAAATGTTAATGAAGTACCAAAGTACTTGGAAACATGATCCTCCGGGTCATTTCCAATCTAAGCACTAACAGGCCCGATCCTTCTTCGCAGAGAACTCAAGTACATAATGCATGGCTTCCTGGTTGCTTTGTCAAGGGAGAGCAGGATGTGTTATCACAAGGACTTTAGTAATTAGGGAAAAATTAAATCAGAATCCTTTCAGTCTGTTCATATGCTGAATTTTGCAGGAACAGGAGGACCTCATCCAAATTTTTTTCAACATGGTATAAATATATCTACTCACTTCACTGAGGCTTAGATAATGCCTAAAGTAGGTGGGAGTAGGTTGTACTTATCTCAAGTATAGAATTTGCTTCATGACAGCAAATTACCTTCTTAGAACAGACTTCCAAACCACAAATGAACATCAAATGCCAAATTACCATGGATTTTTCACATAAATTCCATATATTCTACAGGAAGGCATGACAGAGGAAGTATCCTAAGGGAATCCTAACTGAACATACATTATATTCTTGGCAGATTTGCAGCCAGGCTTTGCTCTGGGATCTTTGGGTGCTCTTTCCAGGGGAGACATTGCAATAGAGGCGCCAATTGCAGTTCTTTGTAGATGAACCTTAATAAAAAGGTCTTTGAACTGTCCGAATCACCACTTTACCCTATTCTCACTAGAGCTTACGGACCAAAATTTATTATCTTTCCTTTTTAAGTCATTTATAAAAGTACTTTAGCAAACAAGAGGGCTGGATGTTTATTCAATTTATATGAAGCCAAACAGGCCAACTCACTTCTTAGAACTATGGCTTAAAATAATATGTTGTATTTCCACCTGGAGGACTTAACTATCTACAACCCTGCTATTCCTGTCTGTAATTTGCTTTTGGTATCTATTAATAATATATTAATTGTTAAGGAATTATGCAAAAATAGGCCTCTAATACAGAGTTTGACCTCCTCAAAATACTATTCTATACAGTCCCCTTATAATTATCAGGCAAATAATTAAGTTCTAGTTATCTTAGCTAGTCTAGCTAGCTAATTATTAATGTGTCCGTGTCTCAGGAAAAAGAATGGTACCAATCTGCAGTAAGTTTATCTTCTGGTTACCCACTAGACTGTGGGTCTGCAACATAATCACTTGTCTTTTCAACTCTAACCTCATTGTAGCAAGTGTTCTCACTTCATCTATGTTCTGTAATGTTCCAACCACACTATTGATTTGAAATAAATAATAGTTGCAAGAGCACACCTCATGGTACCGCTACAGGCCCTAATTCACAGTAAATTCTTTACCAGGTCTGTATGGTGCCATTTTCTATGGCTTGTGTGGGTCATCACGTAATTCCCCGTGTCATTAGTGCATTTCATAGATCATCCTTTGAAATTATCTGTCAGTCACATTGCCGCTAATGAAGATAGCCCAGCACTAAAGAAAAGAGAAAATAGACACTGAAAAATGTCACTGAGGAATAGAAATAAACATTTATTCATCTCTCCAAGGAGAACTGTTCTCATCTACAGAGGACATCTACATTCAGCAATAGGTCCTGCATAGTAGTGCCTCAAATCCGTGATTTTCTACCTTTCTTTTACTTGGCTTTTTACCTGAATTGGTGCAGTCTAAAGTATTAGTCTCTCTTAGTTTAGGCTGTAGTAGTGGGAAAACAATCAGGGAATGTGATAATGTGTAAACACAGTCCCCAGTGGGTCTGATGTTTTGCTCCATCTGCTACAACCTACAGTTCTACAAGTTAGTAGAGGAACAGAACTAAAATATGAAACCAATCTCCTGTTCCATCAAGGGCAAGATTGTTTTTCTAGGGCTGTATGTCCTCAATGTTTCTAAACATAGAAGCCCTATACTTGGGCCTGGTACATAAATTAGGGTAATTTTTTTTCCTCCAAAGGCCACCACAGGACCCATTGACACAGAGGGATATTTACTATATAGAAAATGGGCCCTTTTCCGAGATGCTTGTATATGAAGTTAGAAACCTCAGCGTAAATACCGTTTCTGGTCTAATAACTGAATTGATCCAATTTTTTTTGTGCTAAATTAGCTATTGAATCAGAAGTTCTTTTTTGGGAGTGGGGAAATTCTATTTCTAATTTAATCATGATTTCTGTTGCTGGTTTTGCTATATCCACACATTCACCAAATGACTAACCCATGAGAATCTCAGCTCTCAAATCTGTTCAAAAACATTTACCTTCCGAGTATTCAGCTTTTGTAGGCTTTGGTGAAACTCATGATGAATGGCAGACAATGCCACAAGACCTGGGAGAAATATTTGGAGGATAATTTGCGAATTCATAATGCTTTTGGGATGCATGACATTTTTTGCTAGTGAAATGCAATTTGTCTGAATGGTGAAGGGGATAACATATAATCTGACCCAACGAATAGCAGCTGAGTAAACTTCTCACATTTATCTTGGACAAAGTTTGTGATTCATCCTGCCTGTCTAGGCGTTATTAAGACACTGAATCAAACCATTTATTTTCTTTCTGTTTGGACAACGCAAATTTTGCCCCAGAGGTGATGAAAAGTTCCCAGAGCTTTTGCAAGCTGAAAATCGTTTGACCCGTATGGATGACCTGGAAGGCATGGCTGGAAGCATTGTTCCTTCTTGGTTTTCTGTCGATACAGTGGTGGGCCTCTGAGTCCTACATGTCAAGGAAACAACATATTAGTTCTTTACTCTCTTCAGATATACTTACATTGTCCCAGTTTTCAAGAAGGGTAGGAAGGATGACCCTGGTAATTACAGGCCTGTTAGTCTCACTTCAGTGCCT
>NW_009646077.1:0-4373 GCF_000690535.1 Cariama cristata
GGAGCAGCTCTGTGGAAAAGGACCTGGGGCTTTGGCAGACAAAATGAGTATGAGCCAGCAGTGTGCTCTCGCATCAAAGGCTGACAACTTCCTGGGATGTATTAACAGAAGCAATTATTTCACTTTTACTTGGCAGTTTTTAGACAGCATCTAGAATTCTGTAGTGCATCCAGTTTCCCGAGACACTTCCCGCCCAATACAAGCAAGAGACCAATAAGACAGAGTGACTTCAGCAGATGGCCATCAAGATGATAAGAGGCTGGAGCATTTGCCCTGAGAAAAGGCTAAGAGTAGGCCTTGTTCAGCCTGGAGGAGAGATGGCTTTAGGGAAAACCTGATAGCAGTCTGGCAGAAGCTATGAGGAGGTAAGTGAGCAGATGGAGCCAGTATCTTTGCAGTGGTGCACAGCAGAAGAACAAGAGAAAATGGACATAAATTTAAACAAGAGGCTCAGTTGGAATATATTAAGAGGCTTTTCCCTCATTTAGATGGTCCAACAACAGAACAGATTGTCCAGGGAGTTTGGACAATCTCCGTTCTTGGAGGTTTTTAAGACCCAGCTGGGCAAATCTCTAAGCAACCTGGTCTGAGCTCAGAGCTGATCCTGCTTTGAGACTCCTTCCAACCTGAGTTACTCTGTGATTGCAGAACAAAGCCAGATCAATTTCTTGGAGGAAAATCAAGACAATACTACTGTAGACTGGACTTGTAAAGCATAATCCTACATCAAGTTGAAAGTGACAGCTTCAAAGAGACTGTAAGACAAAAGTGAAGTGAAGCAGGAAACAACTCGTGTTTTCAAGAAACAAAAAAGACTGCATATAGTATGGAAGCAAGTGTAACCCTAAACTGTGTCCTGCTTTTGGATAGAGGTTTCATTTTTTAAAAGCCTAGACAGCAGCTGTAAAGAAATAAGATTAGAAATGCTCTAAACATGAAGACAGCATTTGCAATACTGGACAGAACTGAATGCAGCAGCAACCAACGTCATTCCAAAAGGACAGATGCCATAGAAGAAATTCTACAAAAATGTCAATGTTAAACTTTTGCATAAACTCAGAATAAACTTCACAATGAAGAAACATTTGTTTAAGCACATGATAAAGAAAAGGTAGACTGGGAATCAGTGTGGAATGATAGCTTCTTGGAAGATTCTCCTCCTTCAGGACATACAGTCATAAGGCAAGAACTTGACCTTTGTGTACAGTAGCTGCAAGACTGATGAGATCCTAGTCCTTCCTTCTTCGTCTTCATCTTCCGTGTCCATGGAGCTGCTCTCACCACACTAATACATTGACATCAATTTCTGAGCTGACTTAAAGTGCAGTCTTCCAGCAGTCGAACAAGCTCACCCTCAGAAAGGAAGGGAGAGCAGAGTCCCTGACTCTATTCTATCCTTTAAGAAAAACATTCATTGCTACTGAACTGTTACTGACACTCACCATTAGTGTTTGTTTTGCTAAGAGAAGGTCAAAGATATTGACTTTGTCTGACTTTGAACTTCATCTCAACTCTATGACACTAGAACCCAGGGGAAAGAACCCTCTATCTACAGCTTCTTCCCATTTTAGGAAGAACTTGTTAACTCTCTGTACTTAGGTCAAGTTACTCTGATTTCTAACATGATTTCATGTTTTGGTTCCCAAAAGTTTTGAAGAGCCTGCAATGCTATGTTTTCAGTGCTGTGTTTTAGATTGAGTAAAATTATTTGTTCGCAATGTGTTAGAGTTTAGCTTTGTCCAGAGGCAAAGTAGTCAAATAACATTAAAAACCATTCATTTGGAGCACTCTAAATTTAAAACACCACTCCCATTTACTAGTTGTCAGTGAGAAAATATAGACCGCTTATCCAGCTACAATTATATTCTGTGAAGCTACCACCTAAAGGACTTTTTTTATAGAGGAAAAAGCAACTCTGAAGGTTTTGATTTGCTCCTGTGAAGATAGTTTAGCCTGGTTTGCATGCAATGAATACGGTGAGAAATGTGAACACTTATCTTTGACAGAATACTCTGCAGCCTGTGATAAAGAACAGATTCATGTAAATTGAGTAATTTTTCTTCACTCTGAAGAAATTGGGTAATGTTTCTTCACTCTTCTTCTTTTCAAGGAAGGATTAGTAATCAAAAAGATTTAGATTTTTTGTCCACTTCTGAGGTGATTACTGTCCCTGCATCAGTCATTGTTGTGTAAGGATAACATAAGCAATCACGGGCCTTTTGGGTGAGGAATCCCGCTTTGTAGGTGTGTGAAGGATAGCTGTCGGCAGCTTGTGCTCTATGTACTTTCCCCCACTCATTTCGTCTGCTTCCCTGTGTTTCTCCAGCTATTGTGAAGAGAAAAATATAACAATATTCAGCAAGGTATCAGATTTACGTCAGAAGAAATATGAGTCTCTTATTCTCCTTTTCCTGCTTATGGTTATACGTTGTCTTCTGTTAAGAAATGGTGTTATAAGTATTTCAGGCAAGTCCAACTCTAATGACATGGAAAAAAGAGAAAGCCATTAGCAGCAGACATACATTTGATGTTGGTTACCTCTGGAATTTTTGCCTTACATGAATTTGTTCCTGAGTGCTGGCATTTTTGGTACAGATACCCTAATTACTTTGGATCCTGGGTAAATCAACTTTTTTTCATTTGTTTTGTATTTTCTACATAAAATGAAACATATAGCCAATGGACAAAATGTGGTTCACAAGATGTTTTCTTAAACAATGTATAAAAGCCTCGCTTTCAATAAAGAGGTGGAAAGTACACCATGTAGAAAGCAAACAATGTGTAGTGTTGCATTTGAACTAAGAGTCTTTTCGTATTAAATAACTTTCACATCTATATCTATGTTTCTTATTAAAATTGATAGAAGAAAGGGAGCTCAGTCCTGTGATCTGCTTAGAAAACTGCAATGAGCTAGCTCCATTTTAGGCCAGGCATGTGTGACTCACTGACTCTTAGAAAGTTTGCAGCATCTTGATGTGAATATTCATTAGGGAAGAAGGGTAAATGGCACTTTTTAGTTGTCAGTGAACCACTGACTGGAGGGATTCTGGGGAAACAATACCTTATGAGGCAGATAGGATGGGTAAAAGGCATTTTCTACTACTGAACAGAAATGGTGGTAACGGTTTTATCAAGCTTGATCCTGAAATAAAATCTTGGACTTAGGCAAAAGTGTATTTTTTATTGTTGATTTGGTTCAACTAATTTTGTAGCACTTATTCCTTGGGGTGAAAAGATTTGAAGAGAGATGCATTTCAATTATTTTTATCACCTGAATTAAAAATATTGTCACTGGAAGGGTAACTCTTTTACTGCTTCAATTTGAGATCACTTCTGTCATCAGCAGTTTTCCCCTAAACACATCTGCATTCAATTTGGAAAAAACTGGCAAAGACTAAAGGAGACACCTTCAACTCATGTCAATCTTCTATGTCCTGTTAGATTATTTACACTTTTATGAATACAGGCAATACAATGGCCTCTTTGACCTCAAGCAAAGATCTCTGACAAAGATCTCTGGTAATACAACTAGACAAAATATTTTAAAAAAGGGGAATGGTGGTGTTGAGTTTGTTTTTACAGCGGGTTTGCCAAGTGATGCAAATGCAAATTGGAATTCCACATTCTGTATTAACAAGAGACAGAGCACAATATTATTCTTTGATGCCCTTCTGAATGTTTTTTTTCCAGCTGTAAACAACAATGCTGATCTTTTGGTAAGAAAACGACATTCCTTTCTTGATCAAAGTTCAAGTTCATAAAACATAATCAATTCTGATGTTAAAATCCTTTAATTTAGTAAAACAAAGCCATTGTTTTATCAGACATTTTGATATAGTGCTAATCAGAGTGATTTCACAAAATTATTTTAAGCACTTGCATAAATAAGTTCAATGAAAGTGGAGGTAGAAACCACTCATATGAAATCAATTAAGTTCCACAGATTACACTGGGGTTTCATTTGGCCTCTATGTTTACATGGTTACTGTATGTGTTCTTTTTATTAATTTGCTAATAACTGTTTTATACTACATAATGACCCTAATCTAGGAAGATTATAAAATGTTTTATAAGCTATATAGAGGAATAGTTTTCTCAGCACTGAAAAGCTGCCACTTTCATTCAGTCTTCCTCTTGCTGGCATTTCTGGCCCCTGAAGTCAAGCACTTCGACTGACTGTGGAACTCTAGGATTTTAATAGCCAACACTGCATATGTTAAAGAGCACAGTGATGTAAAGAAACATGGGAGGGCACATCTAGGCTACTTAATCAAGGCTGAAAGTTATGTTGGCATATTAAATAACTGAAGTAGTTTAATCCATGTATAACAACAACTTCCATTTGTACCTGCGGCTACACCTTGAATTTCCTT
>NW_009646078.1:0-4411 GCF_000690535.1 Cariama cristata
AGGAGATCAGATCCCAGCAAGAAGAGATAGGGACAGAGTTAGAAGATGAAAAAAGAGCTCTTCAGGAAGATCTCCAATGTGTTCAGCAGACTGTGACAAAGAAGGATGAAGAGATCAAGAACCAGAGAGAGAGAGTCAAGTATTTAGAGAAGACTCTGACAGGGAGAGAAGAAGAGCTTAGGAGGCAGAGTGAGCTCTTGAAACAATTAGCATCAGCTTTGCGATGGAAAGATGACAGGCAGACCCTAAAGAAACAAATCCAGAAACTCCAAAACTGGGAGGAAGAGGAAGCAGAGAAGAGGAAAGTTCTGCAGGAGAGAGACTGTCTCTTGCAAAGGCAGAAGGAGCTGACCCGACAACTGGAAGATGAGAGGAAAGCAAAGGGGGAAGAATTGGAGTGTGTGACTGCGATGTTGAAGCAGACGGAAAGCAGAGAAATGGAATGGAAAGAGAAGGCACAGGCACTGACTGTTGCCCTTACCAGGAGTGAAATGGCCAACGGGACTGTGAGGGAAGAAATAGCCGTCCTGCAGAGTATGGTTTCAGAGAGGGACAAGGACCGATTTCATCTTCAGGTAGGCATTGTGATTGATGATCGGTCAACTAAAATGTCTACAAAGGATTCTAAAGGTGTTTCCTACAAAGACATAGGGATATATGTTCCCCTAAATATATGTCCTGCTTGGCCAAAGAAACCAGGATTGCAGCCAGCAGGCTTGCCTGTCTATATACCTCTGGCCAGAGACCATTCACCTGCTAGAATGTTTTCTGTCCAGCCCAGAACTACTGAAAGAACCACAGAGCTTGCGTTAATTTTAACTCAAGTCCCAAAGGTGGGGGTGGGTAATTGGTTCTCTCCTGTCTAGGCAAGCTCAGCCAGCGTGTCATGGTTAGGATTTGGCAGGGAAAGGAAAGGGCACAGTTGACCAGACTGATGTAATCAACTTAGTAGGATTTTATAACGATGGCTGAACAGCAGCTACACTGATGGTGCTTAGAGGATGCTTTTAGAGATGTAGATTTCTGAGGTACAGCTTTTCCAGTGTATTAAAAAGAATGGAATACCAGCTGTTGGCTGATCAGGTTAAAGGCTTCATTGCCCATTCAGGATGTACTTGTGCCGCAGTCCAAAAAAGCACAAAGGCAAATTTGTGTGGCTTTCACCAAGGTGATCTGACTCGGGTACTGCTAGTGGAAGAGCTGCAACAGTCTGTGCTGCAAACTTGCCTGCGACTCTGCCAGTACTTTTAGCATTACGTTAGTATACAGGCCTATAAAAAAAAGCTACTAAGAAAATACTATATTTATACATTTCTACATTACTTGAGAAATATTACTACCAGCCTGACCAGGATGATGACAGGTATTGTGATCTGTTGATGGGAAGCAGAGAAGTGACAAGGGCAGGAAACATGAAAACAATTGGAGATTTCAGTTGCATCCCTCCGGATAAGGCATGCAACAGCATTAGATCAGGTAACGCAGTTGCATCCATATAGATCGGTATAGTGCTGATATCAAGACTATATTTTTAGATGCTGTCAGAGATTGCTTCAGGGAGCAGTTCATCAAGAAACCCATGAGAGGGAAGGTGGCTCTTGGCCAGGTTCACAGCAGTACACAGGGCTTGCTTGATAATGTGATTTATTTTTTTCCAAAGAGCAGTTCTATAATGATGAGGTAACAGGGAAAGGGAATAGAGACCAAAACTGTAGTATTTTATCACTGCAAAAATACATGCTTCACCCACATCTTGGGTGTTGTTTGGTTGTCCAAGGACAGGGAGTGGAACCATAGACAGAATACACAGAGAAGGTCAAAGAGGATGACCAGAGATGTTAAATAGCTTCCCTAAGAGGAAGATGTAAATGTGGAAGTCGTCATGGTGGACAAGAAATGGCTCAGCAAGAGGGATCTGGAAAGACTACAGACCTTTGTAGAGCCATGAAGTGGCTGAATAGGAAAGGAATGTTTGCAGTCTCACTCTAGACCAGAATGGACAACACTGAACAAAAGTAGCAGGAAGCATGTCCAGAACAAACAAGTCCATTTCTCGAAGGTGATCTGGAGGAAGGGCCCCAGGACAAGAGGGTGTTGTTTGGGCCTGTGGAGCAGGAGGAAAAGCACTTAGGGACTTAGCACTGTGCATTCCTGAGTCCGGTCACGCTCCCCAACTTGATTCTGGCCCTCGTAACCGTTCTGTGGCACCAGCTCACACAATCTCCTCTCTGAATACCCAGCAGGCTACTGCAGAAGGGGAGCAGCGATCCTGGCTCTCGGAGAAGAGAATCCTGTCCCAGCGGCTGGATCGTCTGCAGCGAGCAGTTGCAAGGCTGGAACTTGAGAAAGAGGAGCTGAAGCAACTCAATGCTGAGCTCAGGAGGATGCTTGAGCAGGTAAACCAGGCTTTCGCTGCCTCTGCAAAGCCTCACGGTCCTCTGGAACACAGCCCGTTTCCACAGACAGCACTTTGGAGTCCTCTGCTTGTTTCTTTCCATCTCTCACTTTCCCCTGCGGACACACACTTGCGTGTTTTCTCTCTTTTCTGGCCCCCCATTGCCTTCACCAATGCACGTTTCCTCTGGTACCTCCCTTCTTGCCCCAGTGTCCCCATACACACACATTTGACCCTCTTGTGTCAGGATCTGTTTCCTCTTGCTCTTTCTTTTCCGTAGTCTACTTGGAGGGCTTTTTGCCCCCAGTGTTCTCGGGTGCAATCAGTGGTCTCTGAGCAGACATCTCTTTGCCATGATGTCTAGAGGTCCTTTTGCTCTGTGTTTGATGGCAGGTTTCTGTGACCCTTTCTCCTATCCAACGTGCAGGTGGAACGTGAACGGAGGAGACTGAAGAGGTATTGTAGTGGTCGGTCGCTGCCAGACGCCTGCGCGTTTCCTCTCTCTGACCAGCACAAGATGCCTGCTTCTGGAGAGGTGAGAACAGAATCTTCCTTGGTGGCAGGAGGGTCCGGCCATACGGAGGAACGATGGCAAATCCCAGTGGTAGCAGCCCCCCGGTATAGACCCAACAGAAGTTGAATGTAGACCCTGGCCCTGGCCAGACTGGAGACTAAAAAGAAATCCTTGTATTTCCTTCACAGGAGGAGCCTCACGCTTGCTGCAGTCGTCGATTAGCTGAGTTCCAGAACCAGGTGAGGAGTAGGAAAGCTCTCATCAAAAGCAGCTGTGGCTGCACTGCTGTACAGCCTGGACTTTGCAGGATGCTGTCAGGAAGTGAGGACGCCGGGCAGTGTCAGTCAGACAGAGCCGTTGGCCACAGCCAAACAACATCATTCACCTCGGTCTGGTCTTGGACTTGCCTAGAGGTCAGGCAGGGTGGGAGAGGGATTGCAGGAAATTCGGAGAAGTGGAACTCGCCAGAAGATGGAGATTATTCTAAGGATGTTCCCCTTGAGTCTTCCTCATCTTGTGGACTGTTTCCATTTTCCCCTGACTCTGTTAACAGCGGAGCTCGCGTCGTATCAGAGCTCCAGGGATCTGAGGCAGTGCCAGAGCTTGCAGCCTTCAGGCAATCGTTAGTCTCCTATAGGTGTTCTGTGCTGAGTCAGAGACCTAAGGCCTGTAGGGACACTTGTTTTAGCAGTGTAAGAATGTACATTCCAGCTCCTGAGCTCCCAAGCCCAGTTTCAGAAAGGTGCCCCTATTATTTCAGAGAGAAGGTCAGATCTGTCCCTCTCTTCAGTGGCGGTGCTCCCTAGCCCATGCATCTTGTTTGCTGTCAAGGCCCTTTGACGTCTTGCTTTCCGGGAGCATCTCCTGCGCTCCGGAGCAGGCAGAGGGCAACAGGCCAGAGCTGCTGTGGCTGCACGGCCCCGCACACCTAACAGGAGGGGACAGCAGCTGGGTCTCTCCCGCCAAAAAGCCCAGCAGGCACAACCCCGTCTTGCCACGGAATAACGGACTTGGAGGCTTTTCAAGGCTCATTTCCCTTCCCCGGGCTTTGTTCCTCAAATTATGCTCTGCTCATTTGTGAAATGCTCTAAAGTTAGGAAAAGTGAGAGTTTGCTCCCTTTTCACCTACTAGCTGTCAAGTTTTTAAACCAGCTCAGAACAGAACAGTTCTTCACTACCCTGTGTAACCAGTAGCTCTCCTGCTGAGGAAGAAGCTTGTAGAGAGAAAGTGGCAGTAGCACAAATTCCTCTCTTGAAAAAAAGAGTTGGGTTACTAAATCCTGTAGGAACCTCTGTCTTTAATATATGTGTAAGTTCTTGGTGTTGGACGTGTGAATGGTATGGCAGCAAGAAAGTGGGAATTGTTGATAATGTGAGCTGAGTTCAGGGTGACTCGGGGAACCTGTGACTTCCCATTCCAGAAGGACAAAGCGTTTGTCAGGGCTGGAGTTAGAGGGTGCGTCTTCCCTGCCAGCCGGTACCGTGGAGCTGCGGCTGGTCCC
>NW_009646079.1:0-4569 GCF_000690535.1 Cariama cristata
AAAAAAAATCTTTAAATAGTTAGCATAGATGGATGTAACAACATGAGCAAAAATTATGTTCATTTGGAGAGAAGTTGTTTCACTAATACTAAAGCATGTCATGTTGAGGGAGAAAACAGCTTCTAATGCAAAGTCATGTTCATCCATGAAAAAGATGCCTGAGCCATGTGTTAATAAATACAATAGATAAAAGACAATTCATTTTAAATTTGGAATTTAATCACTTAGTCTAAGAAATGTGTGGCAGCAACGTGTAACTGGAGGAAAGAACACATCTGATTTTAATTTCTTTAGTTCCTAATGTTAGCTAAAAGGTTGCTAGGCTTCCCATCTGTGTTTATAACTTGTGACTCTGCTTGTCTTCCGTGCAGAAATGATATAAATTTGGAGTCTTTGGGAGTTAATTGAAATATTAAATAATTACATTTAGACATCTAACAGCCAAGTCTTTGCTTAAAGTGTTATAAAGCCTTTACTCTCTTCAGACCCATTAAGCTTAGACAGTTACTCAGGGCCTTTAGATTTTTGTATAGCATCCTGCAGCTGAAAATTTACATCTCCTGTAAGGTATATTTCTCTCTAAAAATAACACCACCACCACCACCACCCCCCCACAATCCCCCCTACCCTTCACCCATGGTTTCTGAGCCCTTGTATTTCATCCTTTCACAGACTGGTAAGATGATTGTTGCTTCTTACATTATGGTCTTTATATGCAAATATTTAGAGTATATTTTCCTCCCTGAAAAATACCCTATATCTCATGAGATAAGAGCTAGAAATCAGATTGTACATGATGACTTCAGGTTCACCCCTTCAGCTTTTTCTGGCAAGCAGCAGGGATGTTATCTAAAATGTGTTTTCAAGTTGTAATGGAAATAGGAAATTTTTTAATTTCTATGTGTTGTCTTTGAATATACAAGAATTTGTGAGGAAATCTGCATGGGAAGTTTCAGAGAACCTCGGTAGCAAGCTTTATGAAAGCAGCTGTAAAATTAACAAGATTAGAAGGATTTGCTGTAAGAGCTAAAAAAGAATAAGACCATGTGTAGTTGGGCTATCTAGTATCCTGTTGTAAATAAGTGATGTATGAAATGTATACAACATAAAAGGAAATACTGTAAGCTTTATGTTTTTAAATTCCTTTTTACTTAATTCTTAAGTTTTAACTGCTGAAGCTCATTTCTTGAAGAGGTGGATATATACAACAGGTGACCTGTGAGCTTACAGAAACAATGGCTACAGATTTATCCATCCTTCTGGAGTATAGTAAGGAAAGATATTCTAGGATTAAGAAATCTGTCCAATCTGGTGTTGATTAAACTTGTAGACATCCATAATCTTCTCCACCATGCAGCTGAAAGATTTGCGATTTGTGCATCACCATATGGTTAAAGCATCAACTCCCTTTTCTAAATAAAGTTGTCATCTGTGTACCAGTTGTATCAGTGAAAGTACAATCTATGCTTTTCAGAGACAAAGCATGATAGAATACCTACTTGGAAACAGCTGTCTGGATTAACGGTGCTATTACCTTTTCCAAGTTACTGTGGTCCCGGCTGAGGCACATATTGTGACACAAGGATTTCTAATCTATATACAGAAGTAGACCAGGTGCTCAGAAAGGGTACGGAATGGCCAGGTCTAGGTGGAAAACTACTTTGTAGTAATGTGTAGCATTGATTAATAGCTGAGTGCAGAAACCCTATTCATCTGCTCAAACTATATCCAGAACCACTAGTGTGATAACGCCCTGCTGAAGTACGGTGTGTCTGTGTGCATACAGCAGTCAAAGTGGGAGTTTTCATCGGGCAGCACTTGCTTCCCTGGCAGAGAAGATGCATCACAGCAGCCATGAAGTGTAAAGAGATTCCAGATTTGCTCATGCCACAATCCTAACGCCATTCTGATTGCAAAATTGTTATCTTTGTTTTTTTCACAGAAGTGAAGGTGGAAGAAGCAGCTCTAGAGCCCAGAGTGCTTTCTATTGTAAAGTTTCATAAGATGACTGGCTGCTTTGCTGAGGATGTCAGTTTGATGGTGCATGTCCCCATAATGGCAGGGAATCGTATCTATTTTAAGCCTGCCCAACTTGTCTTTGCACTTTTTACCTCCTGTACAAATTTCCAGACAAGGCACAGAGCTGCTGTTTGAGCTCTAAGTGAAATTCCTTCTCTGCTTGACTGTTCACTGCCAGACAGTGCTAACAAGAAGCCTTCCCAGCAAACTCTTAGATGGAATAAGCTCTGATAACCTGAAAGAGGACTTTGTTGAGACTCCTCTAAACCCCAGAAGTGTGGGTTGTCTTTTCCTCAAAGCACATAGTCCTCTAAACCCCAAGATGTTGGATCGTCTCTTCCTCAAAGAACACAGTCACAAAGACCTTTTAAAAGAGAGATTCCTTTTTTGGTCCTTTGAGTGTTTGGGAAATGGAAGCAATGGAAACTAACATGCCAATCCTCAAGTGCAGTGTGCAGGTGGATTCTTTCTCAAAAGAAAGGATGGAGTTAATGCATTAGCTTTACTTTTACTGTAACCCAACCTCTGACAGCTCTGATACTGTCAGTTACCTGCGGTTTTGTTCCTCCTGTGGTAGCTCTGAGAGGTCTCATGCTCGTTTAAACAACCGGGGGGCGAGAGGCAGGGGAGAATCTTACTGTTAGTAGGCCAGGTCTGCACACTCAGCCCAGCACATCCGGATTCTAACTGTACGAAAGAGTTATTTTGTTCCTTTGGAATCAGTGTAATTTAGAAGGAAGTTAGAAGTAGATGAATGCTGGGCATTTTTCCTTTGTGCAGATTCTTTGTTAATACCTGCTGGGGAGATGGCTGGCAGTATTGCAGATGCTAGTATGGCTTAAGGTCCCAATGTTTGGGTTTTTGCCAGTGCTACTTTGTCTTTTTGTGGCCATCTTCTGTTTGCCTCAAGGACCTAAGAAACTGAGGATAAAATGAAAGCAATTTTTTTTTTTTATATGCATTGATAGTTAAAGCCAACTTGTGTAGAAATCAGTGAATGAAACCTGTATCTAGAGTGAGACCTTTTAAAGGCTGTTGTGAAAGTGGTAATTTTGATTTCTTTATTCAGTATTGATTTAGATCAACTGAAATGAACAGTTCATCCAGAAAGTACATTAAGAAGTCAGTCTGTCACTGTGGTGAATAATTTCTGCTTTCTGGATCTTGCTGTAACTTTAAATGATTTGACATATTCAGGCTCTGTCATTTGTCAGTGCTGCATGGTACATATCCCAGACCAGGAACAGTAGAGATCAATGACTGAAGGGGGTTTCCATTCAGATGAGAACATCTTGGGACAGTAGTGAAATGCAGCAGAGTGAATCCTGCCAAGCTTGCGTGATGGGGCTGGGAATTTAGACTGAATCTGTAAGGATGAGGATTAGAGCCAGGCCTTAAAAATCAACAGAACCTGAGAAACCCAACGACATTTACTTACAGGTAAGACAAACAAGTAACAGAGAACTGGTTATTTCAGCTTTCTACCTGTCTAATATGTCAGAATTGCCACTGGGCAGTGATAGGAGAATGCATCAGCTGTGTTGGATCAAGTAATGAATGTAACTTTCTATGAATCATGTTTGGAGAGGTGGCTGATTTGTAGAGATGGGACTCGCGTGGTATCACTGGGAGGGCAGTTCCCAGCTTCAGCTTAGTGCTCTCATTTCTTTCCAGCTCCAAGTAACGCTGCATGTCTGGCGTAGCCAGTCAGTTCCTGTGTTTGCCCAAGACAGGCTTTGCAGTGGGATAAGAGGTCAGGTTGTGTAAATGTTGAACTTACTGTATGGAATTTTCCTGCTTTAGGTAGCTGGCAAAGTGCCCCTCCAAGAACCATAGTGGAGTGGCTAGAAAAACCTAGGCACACACAGGGCAGGATATGCAGCCATTTGGTAAATGTCATCTGGCAGTGGTGGAGAGGTAGCTGTCCAACAGTGTGAAAACTGCCTTGAGATGAAAAATCAGTTGTATAACATCTTTCAAATCATCCCAGGAAGCAAGACCTAGTCATTAGCTTGCTGCTGTTGTACTAGCCAGACAATTTATTGTTAAATGCTTGTCTGTAAAGAAAAATCTGCTTTTTCTGGGAGCTCTCGATAGCACTGACATTTACTCAGAGTAAATCTAACATGGATTGGCTCAAAACAGTACAACTTGACAGACATGACATTTACTACTGCCATACTTGAACCAATATTGTGATGATAAGGTCTTGGATATCCAATGGAATTGGTGAAATACAATTTTAAACCTAATGGATAGTCTATTTACCTTTACACTAAGCTGTAAGAAGAAATAAATTAAGGATCTTTCCATGCTTCTTGTTATACACTGAAAAAACCTCATGAATTAAAATTTACCTTTATTTCTATTGTCTCCAGACATTAAAAGTACAGGTTAGATTTTTCTGTCTTTTTTTTTTTGAGTTTGTAAGTCTGTTTCCCACAGCCTTACTAAACTGTAGATTATGCATGATCTTTACATACTATGTGATTATATAGTCCTGGAAACTATGCGTAGGCATATGGAAAATAAGGAGGTGAATGGTGACAG
>NW_009646080.1:0-4654 GCF_000690535.1 Cariama cristata
CACCCGCTTTAAGTGCCGGCCCAGCCTTACACTGTGACAATATTCCAAATGACTTTTATACAAATTAAGTACCAAGAAGCAATAGCTTAGAGATCATAAGACAAGTTTTTGTCTTATAACATCAGAATTTCCATGCTCTAAAAACAGATCAATAGTTATAAGAGTGTAAAGGGTTTAAGAACTTCCACCAAGAATGTCATTTACTAAAACGTAAATATAAAACCAAACGTTTTCTACTCATTTTCTACCTCTTCAAGTAGACCCCTTCAATTAACTAAAATGAAGGAACAGAGTTATTTTTAATTATAGCAGAATACACAACAAGCTTGACCTAAAATAACACATGTACCAGCGTAAAATGGCAATTCGAATTATTCAGTCGTACAAATAATGTGCTCAAATCCAGAGAAGTTATGAACATTATTCTTTTGAGTTCTGACTCAAATCTTCTTAATGTCACTGGAAGGATTACTAGTGTTCTTAATGACAGTTGAATCAGACTGGCAGAGGCTAAAAAAGAAAATACCCTGCTATACATGGTTTCTTTTAGAGAAAGACCACATCTTTTTCCTGGTAACACTCCAATCATAAAGCAGCTGACCAATGGCCCCTCAATTTATATACCTTGACTTTCCTCTCAGAGTAAGACTATATATCAGGATATGACTGAGATCAGGAAGAAGTCAAAGCAAAATGGCAGCAACTCCAGAAGAAAATTTCTAAGTGATCCCACTGGATTAATATCTCTGCCACCATTCTGCAAATTAACATCCATGAGAAATCAGCAGGAGATTTGTTTGCGCGGACTCTTCAGATTTAAGGACTGAATAATCCAACCTGAAGAGACAAATGCCTTTCCTGAAACAATTCTGAGACTGTATTGATGTAAGTGACTGCAAGAACAATAATCAATCCTTCAGCTTTCACACCATTTAGATTCTCCCCAATCTGGGAGAAATACCATAACTCCTTTCCATCTACAAAACCCTCGAAGTGATAAAGAACCTGCTTATTTTAGAATAGCTGTGAGGATGTTTGCGATAATGACATCACATTGACTGGTATATCAACATTAAGCATGTTTCTAGTTCATAAGAGGACCAAACAGGAGCCGAATCAAGTTAAAGACAGACACAAACTGGCTGACAAACCATTGCAATAAAACACATCTACTTGACTGAACTGAGCTTTGATTGGACCATTTTGCCTTTGAATCTTTCATTTTTTAATCTTAGAGGAGGAAAATATCAGAGATGAACAATGAGGCACATTTTGTAATAGAGAAAAGCACATCAAGCGCAAAAAAGTTTGAGTAGATCCAAATATAAAGGAATAATATCTCTAGACTTCAAGTAGCAAGAGTGAAGAATATGTTCATGCATCAAAGTCAAGGGGAAAAAAAGAACAAGGGGAACCGCTCAGATACTGTGGCTATGGAGTAGAATTAGTGGGAAAAGGCATCTCTATGGAAGAGCTGCAGCTTAGTCTCAAAGTCTGCCAGTTGCTAACTGCTGATTAATTTCCATTTCTGAATGCATTATAAGCCAGGCAGGTTGAGAAGGGTACCTTTTAAGTTCACCCTACAAATAAGGAAGCATGTTTTTGTCCCATTCTCACATCTTCCTTTTCATCTTTGTTGTTCCTCATGTTTCTGTAGTTATTTTCATCTTTGTCCCATTATAGCTGTTCAATGCTAATGAGATAACACTTGTTCCAACCCTGGTAAGTCAATGTGCTTTCTTCTGTGTGAATATCAAACACCTGGACTCACACTTCTATGGTAATACATGGCCCAGGTAATTATGACAAGACATTTAATTCTTTGATAGTAAAGGTGACTTGTATTTTATCTACTTGTCACCCCAGAAAAGCACCATGAGAAAGGAGAAAGAAGGTTACAGAATTCAGGAGAAAAGTATTTTGTTCTAGAATGACTGAGTAGGTGCAGAGGAAAGGATACAAATACTGAATAAAACAGAATCTCTCTCAGAGTATAATCACCTGGACTCATAGGCAGACCAATGCATGCCTTTTTACGTGGCATAGCTTGCTGCATTTCATTCAAAGTCAGTTGAAGTCAATAGGAAAAGTCTTACTGAATTTGCTAGCATTCAGAGAAAGCTGTAAATCTGGAAGCAACTACAGTGCAACTATTTGTATTTTTCATATGACAGGTTCATGGGGATATGCATGTATTATGTGGAACACCTGTCAGAATCTGACAACTAAATGGTCATATCAGGACACTGCACAGGGTCTGAGCCAGCTCACACAGAAACTGGTAGTCAAAAATCACACTTACTTTGTAGCTGAAGGACTCAGAAAGAGACTTTGTTTTGGCCCCTGAATTGGTCCTATAACTTACAGGGATGAGTATTCTTCTGAGCAACAGTGGAGCACCCTGATGTGAAGCTGAACTCACAAAATTCACTTACGGTAAAGGCTCAAAGAGTTTTTAAGTCCATGAAAGAATTCTAATGTGTTCTTGATTCATGGTATTAGCTCTCTTGATGACAGACTTCTTAAAGTTTGATATTTCAATTAGAGCTGTATAAAATACTTATCCTCAGTCCGAACCACATTCAAAAGTAGAATTGTTACCAACTTGACCTGGCTTTCTGAATTAGCAGGGGACTGCTCGAAACACTTTTAATGTCTGCAGACTATTTGCTTGCACTGGAGAGGAATGGTCTTGGTCGACTAGCTTATCTTGAAATGTTCTGAAGGTGCCATGCATTTAGAGTTCAAATTAAGGTCCTTTGAGAAACTCATTGCTACTTCAGCCCCAACTTGGTTAACTCTTTTCTGGAGACAGGAAAGTGAGTTTAATTATCTGAGTCCATAGGTATTTCACATACTGGTATACCCAATGATGCTTAAAAGGAGAGTGTATCATTTTTCATTTGTAACCTATTTGTATATTGCTATCAGGTGAAAGCACTAAACTCAGGCCAAATAGGTTTGTGTTGTACAGCTGGGTGCAGTGAACAGAGAGGACTGTTCTTTCAGCCTCCAGGATGCAGAGATATTAAGAAACTGACTGAATCTATTTTCTGAATTGATTTGGTTTTTTCTTCCCCTAGCATGAGTCACAAAGAGGCCCCTTTTTTAATAGCGTGCAAAGGAGCAAGTATTACCCACAGCAGCCAGCAGAGAGCTCTCTACCAGAAGTGCTTCACTTCAATGGTATGACATTAAGACTAGAAACCCTGAGGAGGCAATCAGCACCAAATACTCTCTGCAGTGCCCAGCTGTATTCCACTGGCCCCAAGAATCTCATCTTTTCCCCAGATGTTTGGTGTCATTGTTGTGGCTGATACTAACTAAGGAGTGCAAGTACTTCTGGAAGAACACTGTAAAATTTTATTTGTGAATCAAATGGTAGTGAAATAAACACGCAAAAATCATATTAGACTAAGGACACTACGTGACAATCAATTCAATATGGCTTCCCATTATTGTTTGCTTAATTCAGAAATGTGGCATTCAGGCTGAGCACAAACGAATCCTCCATCATCTCTGCTTTACAAAGTCAAACACAAAAAAGTCTGTCAGCTTTCTGTCAACAGAATTTTCATAAGCTAGCTTCCAGATGCTTGCTAATTAACAGATTTAAATTTGGTCAGGAAAAATCTACCTAGTTCATGGAACCTTATGCAAACATTTTAATTTGAAAGTGGAAGCTTTCCAAGCTTAGAACATCATGCAAATGAGAAAAATTACTAACATTTTTCTCAGATTCTTGTGAAATACTTACCTCCTTGAAATGTCATCCCAAGGATGAGAAAACATAGTGATCATACTTGTAATAGACATGGAGGAAAAAAGTATCAACTTGATCACGACTTCAAGATAAACGAAAGCTGCCTCCATAGTAATGAGTTCAAGGGATCCAGCTTGTAAGAACAACAGACATTTTCAAGTGTAGAAGCTGTCAGGCCTCCTAGTAAACCAGAAGAGTACATAAAGAAGAAACCATACAGGCCAAATCACTGGAACAAAAATCCATTAAGATTTTTGTCATCATTGCTGCTATCAACTTTCAGTTAGACTCTGCTCTGAGCTGCCTTGTGAGGGAATCTCTTTCACCCCCTCTTTTGGGTCTATCATAACCATAGGGAAATTTGCCTCACCATTTAAGAAATTAAATTAAGCAGTGTATATTACTCATGCCTCCCCCAATTTTTCACAGTTATACTGACTGCTCATTTATTAGATTCTTTGGCTCACTTAGAGCTTTTCATTGTGATTCTATTTATCTCTCAACAACACTGAGAAAATAAACTTTCACCTCTATTTGCAGGGTAGAGGGGGAGGGAAATGAGCTGTGGTTGATTTTACTGTGTACATACATATTTGACTCGTATTAGGCAATAAACTTGCCTTTGAGTTTGCAGCACTCAGGAATACAGAGTATAACTATAACAAGTGGCAAAGTAAATGTAGAGAAGTGGCATTATTTCTGAAGCTGAAGGTATGATGACATACAATTGGATTCTTTGGGCTATTTGTGACAAGCCACTGCACTCCTCTTACCACTAAGTGAAAGAAATGCTCAAATTCCTCATCTACTCCGATATTCAATACCAACACATGTGGTAGGTCAAGTCAATGGCTTCTTATATGAACTATTTAAAGTGGCCTAAAAGGGGGG
>NW_009646081.1:0-4270 GCF_000690535.1 Cariama cristata
CCCTACAAGTAATTCCTACCTGCCTCAGCATAAAATTATAAGTAAAACTGGTCCAGCTCACTTGCTAGGCTTGTGTGAGACGTGAGGAAACATTACATGGAACAATCATTGAGATATCTTGATTTTTATTATCTGCTGTACCCTTTTCTTTCCATTTGATAGGCAAACAACACTAAAGATCACCTGCACTGTCCTCATTCTTCTGTCTCAGCTAGTCATTATTCATCCAGTCTTGCCATGCCACTGTCCCAGTGTAAAAGGTTATCCTTGACAGTAGCTTGCGACCATGTTTCCTGAAAGGCCAAGGATCTTCAGAGTCCTAGTTCCACTCTGGTGCTAGCGTAAGTCCAGCTTTAAGTGCAGGTATATCAGCAGCTCTTTAGATCAAAGACTGTTGGAGACCCCAGAAATGTAGGGTGAGGGACTTTGCCCTTTGCTGACCACCTATATCCTTTCAAGCAGTGCCTGAAAAGCCAATCTCTTCCTCCTGTTTGCAACCCCTGACAGCATGGCAGTGTCTGTTTTGTAATAGGAGCCAGAAGTGAGCACAGTATCCCAGATATAATCTCACAAATAACAAATAGAGGACATTAACCACCCAGCTGAACATAATCAACCTGCTGTATGTACCCTTGGATAACAGAGCCCAGAAAGCCAGCATAAGGGCACGCTGCTGCATCATGCTCAACTTGTTGTCCACGAGAACTCTCTGCTCTCTATCGGTCAGTAGATATCAGTCTATACTTCTGCATGAGGTTGTTATATCATATCAAAGATCAGGTGCAAGACGGCGCATAAGCCTTTGCTGAACTTCATGAGATTTCTGCCAGCTTGTTTCTCCAGGCGGTTGAGGTGCTCTCTGAATGGCAGCCCTACACTCCAGCATTCTGACCACCCTCACAACTTGGTGTCAGCCACGAAATTGCTGAAGGTGCACTCCATTGCATTGTCCAGATCATTAATAAGGATGTTAAATAATATGAGCCCCAGTGTTGACACCTAAGGGATGACACCAGTAATGAATTGCCAGTTAGACTTCACGTACCACCTGTTATTGCAACACTTTCAGCTCAACAGAGCAGCCATCTTGCAATCAACCCATCTTGTTCATATCTCTCCAGCTTGCTACAGGGTTACTGTAGGAGTTCATGCTGAAAGCCTTGCAGAAGTCAAGGTAAGTGATATCCACTGTTTCGTTTGTAATATTCATGATATGTAATAAAGAAAAACAAGGAGAAAAAACAAAAACACCACCAAAACAACCCTACATGAAAAACATTAGGAATGCAACAGGAAACACCAAAAAGCCAAGGATAAAAGGAACAAATTGGTTATTGAACTCAGTGTTTAGGATTGCCTGAAAGCGATGAATATGAGCTAGTAAAATGTCTTCTGTTCAAGAAGGCTCTTCCACCTTTTTACCTCCACACATTTCCTTTAGCACACAAATATATACATAGGCACACAGACTGGGTGCTTTATAAGGGCCAGTTCTAAAACTAAAACATTATTCACAGGTAAATTTTAAATGATCACATTTGGAAATTAAATTGTCTTGAAACACTGCAGTTCTCCATTCATAGGAAGTTTACCTTAGTTTAAAGAAGAAAAAAAAAAAGAAGCTTTTTTTCAGAACTGACATTGTAACGGTTGTGAATTTTCAATCTATAGTAAATCTGAAATGGAATATTTTATAATAGGTCTATATGAAGGATTATGAAATACAAATAAGTGAAGCCTGGAGGTGCAAATGAAAAAGTTGCAAACAGTTGCACAACAGCAATAATGGACCTTATTCTACATACATTCTGTTATTTTTTCTTTCAGAAACTGTGAATGTAGATTTTTTAGGAAATCTGAGAATCCCGGTGTGGTTTCAGAAGACTGGAGACAAAATGTGGCTGAAGATGACCTAACAGACCACCACTGTAAATAACCATTGACACTGACCGTTGATACATTACAGGAAGTCTGTTTCAGACTGTAATTTGAACCAAAGGATGACTACACTGTAATAATCTTTAAGATCTGGTAGGTATGATCAAAGAAAGTTTAAACAAGAATGGTAGCTCTCTAAACTGCACAGTCTGCCTCTTCCAGAAGTCATAAATGTATGAACTGCTGAGCAAAGGTCTATGGTGTTTGTAATGCAGAAGACCAGATGGGTGATCATGAGGCCTTTGTCCTTTTGAACCTTTGCATTCTTCCTGAGTTATAATGGATGGTTAATAAAACAGAAGAACTTAATGTTATGGAATAATTTAAGGAAAGGAGTTTGGGTTTGGATGGGAGCATGGGAGGGTTGAGATTTCACCTGGCAATTCTCCTCAAAAAGAAGTGTCATGTAATATTTATATCTGCTATTACATTTTGGCTTTTAGCAATTAAAGAAGACTCCACGGTCTTTGTTCTTGCTAAAACAGAATTCCTTTTAAAAGCAATAAATATTCATGCTGCGGTGACAAGACCATTACATGGACTAGAACTCCGCTAGGCTGAGCACAGAAAGAAAAGTGGTATTTCTCCCAAGGTGTAAAGTTTTTGCCCCCTGAGAACTGATGACCGTACCTGTCGTGTCCTGTCATAACATCTCATTCAGAGAAGATTAATCTGCCTCACACTACCAACCACCCACTTATTTGATATACTATTTCATGACAATATTATAATGTATGGATTCAGTGAATATTTTTATCCTTTGAGTATGGTACTGAAAAAAAGAAACCCGATGAAATTTTAAAAAATCATGGCAGAAATAAACTAAATAAAAGAATGTTTCCGCTCTACACAGACATTCTGTTTGGGAAAATAAACAACAAAACTCTGGCCTGTTAAGACCAAAAAAAAAATGACTTGTGCCCTTTGGCAGAGCTATCTTCCTACAGTTTTATGTAACTCGAAAAAAACACATATATGTTGGGCCAAATCCTCCCCTACCACAGTAAAACCCCTGGAACTGGAAAGTATCCACAAAAAACTCAGACAAGTGGCATGTTTGCCTGCTCCATGAACAAGCAAGAAATTAATCTAGTTAACAAGTAAGCTCAGGGGGACCATTTGCTGGGCAAATTTCACTCATTTGTAACCTTGACAAATTTGTTCACTCTTGGACTTTGTCCAAGAGCTATTTTGTAAGGAGACGTTGCAGCCTACAGATCACTCAAATCCTGCTCACTGCAACTGTTGTTTGGAGTAACTAATATTTACTATCACGTTTCCTGGACTATGTGTCTGTTCAAACAGTCTGTTTGGATGATCTAATATTTACCAGCTCTTAAAGCAGAAAATAACTCAGCTGCATCACAACCCTCACTTTTGTTTAGTAATTAATTTTCACTACAAGTTCTGTTTCTACAAAAAAAGTAATGTTGTGCAGCTTTTCTCAAGCATAGATGGGAAAGACATAAAAAGTGATGCAAAAAATTGACTTTTTATCGCTACATGGTCCACAGAGGAACCGTGAAGCCACTACTACATTGTGTGTCCAGCCAGAGTAGCGCCACACCACCTCCATTAACTTATCTTGAATCCATTTAAATCTACTTCATTAACCCAGTCTTGCAAGAATTCCTGTGGCAAAACTTATGAAAAGTTTGAAATTATCGACAATCTTATATGCTGGGAAAATGCCAATGTTCAGGTAAAATAAAGATTTCCAGAGTATTCTAGGATTTTTTTTGAAAGATAGATAGTGTTAAATTTTAGTGATAGAAAACATCTTTGAGGGAAGCATGTCATGACTGTAAAGAGGTGTTTAGAGTATCTCTAAACAGAATCAGACTGAGTGAAGGTGTGCTTGTGTTGCTCAGGGAGGTACTTTGCGAGGCAATCTTCTACCCCTGACAGCATGCATCTTACAGCAACCAAGTATATAGCAGGAGTTCACACAGCTTTGGTCTCACTACTTTCCTTCTCCTGACAGTCGTGCCAGGCACATGCTGTAGTTGATGACGAAGCTGCCCCTGTTCTTCAGCCTTACCTGAACCTATGCAGGTTATCCGGGAAGAGGAAGAAATTCCTCAAACTATTCCCCTAGCCCCAAGGATGTTGTCCTTCATCTTAGAGTCTTCCATGAAGGGAACCAGCATATGTTCCTTGTGACTATACCAGGTACAAAGCAATAAATAACAAAGTTGAATGGAATCAGGTGTTGAGAGAAATAAGGCTGTTATTGTGTGATCATGTTCTTAAAGCCTAAAGCAGGGCATGTCAACCTATTATGCACAGATCAGGAGCTTGTAACTACATTGATTCAATGGGGATCTGAGGG
>NW_009646082.1:0-4679 GCF_000690535.1 Cariama cristata
CCCGGGCAAGGCCGCTGCCCCCCGGTGTGTGGGAAAGGAAGGTGTTAAATTATAATAATGGCGTAATTAAGCGGTAAGCGGGTATAATTAGGCCCGTATGGGGTAACCGAGACGGGTTAAGTGACGTGCCCGGGTTGCACAACGAGTCCGTGGTGGGACAGAACGGCCTTTGGCCACTCGGACCAGCCCGAGCCAAGAGGGAGAGCTGGCTGGCTGTCTTCACAGGTATTGGAGAGGTCCTTGGAGGTGTCCTGATGGGGCAGGAGGCAAGGGGAGATGACTAAATATCTCCTTGAATCCTTAATGGAAACTGCTGTTGTGAACATTAAATCCTTTCCTATCATCTAAGGTGAATGTGAAAAAAAAAAGTGGAGTTTCTTGCTGGATCTTAGCAGCTTGACTCATTTCACCTTAATGATACAAAGTCAATAATTGCATGTACTCCTGAGTATTCAAAAATTATGATGCAAGTTTTGAGTAGGATAATGTCAGCTTAAAAATCACATTTTAAAATGTTTTAAAATACGCAATTAGAGTGGGGTTTTTTTTCCCCCTACTTTCTTCCTGGCCATGAAAGCATACTTGGGCCGCATCCATGTTGCATCAGGAACTTGGCTGTTGGTTTAAAATGGAAGCTGAGATGCTCCTTTAATGGGACTTTAAGAATAGGGATTTCAGGAAAACACCAGTATTGCAGGACTCATAAATAAAGCTGAGAGAGCTGGCAACACCGCTATGCACTGCTATTTGTGGCTGTTATTAAGTGTACAAAACATTATTAGAAACCTGCTTCTGTCCATGAGAAGCTGAGAGTCTGTCTTGGCCTACAAGGCAGAGCTTTTCAGTGGGCCTTGGCAATGCAGCTTCAGCAGATGTGAGGCTGCTTTAATGACGATTTTTGAAGCTATAGGGTTGAATTTTCCCACTTCCTCAGCTTCACAGCTCCTTATTCGACCATTTTTTTTGGAGGTTTCATCGTAAATTTTGTTTCTTCCAGAAAGGTGATCCTGTTTTTTAATGTGGATGACTATAGTCACTCTACACAGTGCAGAAACGGGTAAAGAATTCTTCAGCAGTGACTGCTCAAGTTTAGGTGTATGCAGAGCTGAATGCTTCCAGCCTTAGAGTTCAGTCCCCAAATTGTCAAGATCACTTGAGGAAAGAGTTCTTTTCTCCACAGTAGTAATATCACCGTTTCCTTCTGCTACTGCATTTCTCTTCCTTCCCCTCCCCTCCTTTGCAGCGGTCAGCCAGTTCACAGGCTGAAGTCCAACTTCAATTGATCTTCAAATTAACGTTCATCACTTTGAGGAAAATTTTATAGTCAGATCTCTGTAGCTGCCTTTGGCAAACCCTTCATGTCTCCATGGCACAATCTGGACCCTTGCTCTGTGTCTATCTGCCTGTCAGCCAGTCTCGCCGTAATAACTGGAACCCATTAGCCAGTTTTAGCCAAATTGGGCAGAAAGGTTAAAGTCTCAGAGTATGAAGTTGGCTGGCTTATAGATGACGTTTCTTTCTAATTAGCACACAGGTTGCTCTGGATCGGCCACTAAACCTACTGCCCTTTGCCCAGTCTGTGTTTGAAGGACATGGCAGGGAACTGTGGAAAGAACAAAAACTACATTGAGGGAGCCACTCTCTCATGGGGTGGATGGGAGGGGTAGACAGGGTTACTGCAGTGGACACAAACTTCTTGGAGACCAGGCTGCAGGTGGCTTACAAAACAACCTGTCACATCCTTGTTTGTGTGAAGTCCATGTAGACAATGCAGCCATTGTTCAATCTAACTCCCATATAACATCATTTTATTGAGCAGCAGTACAGTTTACAGTAGATTTCTATAATGATGGAATGACGAGAAGTTCCAGGTCCCCCACACCTCCATGCAACTGTAGCTCCAACCATGCTTCTGCAGTAAGATATTTGTGGTAGAGAGGTAAAGCCAGAAATGTGACCTGCGCTTCTCTAGCTACCAGTCCAGTAGAATGTGGGTTATGGCAGAGTGAAGGAGTGATCACATCGGGGTTACCACTGTTAACTGGTACATTCTTACCTTATGGGAAGCTAATGTTCTTGAGTGGACAAAATGGAAGAATGAGAATGAAGATGGCTGATGATAGCCTGCTGCAGTTGAACCCAGACGCTTAAAAGAGTTAATCTCAACACAAAAATCAATTATGAGGATTCTCACCCAGACTGCTGTCATATGAATGTTACTTTCCTCGAAGCAGTATGCCACAGGCCCCACGTCTCATGGGTCTTGCATGGTCCAAGTATGGCTGAGGTCACCCTCAGAGCCTCAAAGTAACTGTGACCCTGCCAGATCCATATAATCAGGTACCGTGATAGGTACACATATTCTCAACATAAACTTGAGCGGGGATAGTAGATAAAAGGATATGCAGAGGAAGACGCAGCACTGCCCTGAAACGCTCGCAGTGTAAGTAGGCGCAGTAAGTGAGCGAGGCTTTCAAATGGCCTCAGGGCTGGCCTAACTTTATTCCTGTTGAAGTCAGCGATAAAACTCCCATAAACGGAGCCTTTTTGAAAATCCCACCCTTGGGGCATTAAAGTACTTAAAGGAAGAAACTGGAAATTGTGCAGGCTTTAGATTCAATTCTGATCAGTTTTTATACGTATTTCAGTAGGCCCAGCCACGGAATGGCGATAACAAGGGCTCTTCTGTCTTTCTGTTTTGCTCGTGCACATTTGGTAAGTAAAATGTGTAGGAACTGTGGTTTTAATTCTGCCTCTAAACTGCAATATCATGGGCACATACATGCTGTGTGGGGCTGTAAAGAACTGATACAGTGACTTATGTGATGAAGGCTGTATGGCTGATATACCAGTGAATTCTAAAGAGGGTAGATGATAATCTTGCAGTAAAGGCCCAAGGCTGGCACTCAGGAGATCTAGTTTTATTTCTCAGTTCTGACATGGGCTTCCTGTATGACCTCAGCACAGTCATGTAATTGCTCAGTGCCTCAGTCCATCATCTCTTTAATAGGGTTACTACTTACTTATTTCCTTTCTCCCGCCCTGGCCTGCCTTACTTAGACTGCAATTCTACCAGGGAGTGGAGCATTTCTTACCACGTGCAGGGCCTTCACCCAGTACAATGAGACCTAATGGCAATGGCTGTGGAGTAATGCAATGCCAATTAAATAAATAAATGAAGATGATAATATCATTTAGGACTAGATTTGCAGCTTGTAATCTAGCCCAAGGTCAAAGTGCTACGCTTCCCTGGAACCTTGGTACCTAAGGAAGCGCTCCACAGAGAGATTTCTGCACTGGTCAGAATCAGGCCCAAGCAGCAGCAGGTTTTGGGAAGGGGCTGAGTGTCAGTCAGAGCTTCACAGCTGGCCTTCTCTGGCTAACTGCTGAAAGCCACAAGTAGAGGCTTCTCGGAGAGGCGGTGCTGGACTAAGCGTCTTCTCATTGTGCATGACCTTGTCTGATCTTAGTTCCTGGCTCTTCAATGCTACTGCGATTCTCTACCCCTACCAACTGCTAAGTCATACACACAAATGCCAGTATCACAATTGCAGAGTAGCTGGTGTCTTTTTGAGCTGCCTTGCATTCCTGTAAGGGGCCACGTTACAACAAAAGCCATGGCAGGGTACACAACGTTGTGACCCAAAATGGAGCTGAAGTGAAAATGATTTCCGTTACTTGAAACTGCATTCATTCTGTTTAATTCAGTGTCTCCTACTATATTTAGGTAACTGAGGATTAATTATATGCATGCTGAAGTGATGTCCCTTGTAATAAAATCATGCTGAACTATTCGTAACTTGAGTGCTGCTTGAACTCCAAGCCTAACTAGACCCTGAGGGCCTTAGGCCTTACTTAGCAGGATGTGTAAGGCATGCAGGATCAGGGTCTTGCTGTTTTCTAATCAAATTCACTGTTTTTAAAATCTCATTGCTTGTCTATAATGCTAAAAAAATCAGGAATAATTTAATTTTTCTGCTAATTCTAGCCAGCAATGCTTCAGAAGCACACCTACTTCTCAACACATGCAGTTGTCTGTATCTGGTATCAGAGACAACGCTACTGTTGTACTCAGCCTAATCCATAGTTTAGGTCCATACAAAGCTAGGCGAGAACTGATAAATATATGTTGCTATGTAATGTATTTATACTACATCTATATTAATAGCTTTACATTCCTTGGCTTTGTGGGTCACCCCTTTACCCAACCCATAATTAACTACATCTTCTAGTGAGCTACTGCGGAGGGCTATCTGCTAGGGCACAGCCTCCGAGGAGGAAGTACAGTGGGATTATATTCACGTGTGGACATGTCTGAACATGCTCCCCTATCACCTACAAGCTGAATGAAAGTTTTCAAAAAATGACTAAACTGGACTCCAAATTTGAAGTTTACCAGAGTAGCTTGTGCACCGATGATTTATGGCCAGTGGAAACAAGTGAGAAAATAAACGCCACACTCTTCCTCTGCTGTGACTGGCAGCCAGAGCTGGTCTTACGGCTCAGCGCAGGCAGCAAGCGCTGAAGCCGTGCTCCTTCCTGCCCAGGTGGGCCTGTCAAAGGCAAGAGGTACGGAAAAGTGAGACGGTTGCGTCTGATTTTGCCGTTTACATTACAGCAAGCGAAGAGAGCCAGGGCTAATGCAACCCTTGGAAGGAGTTACCGTATGCTTTGAGACT
>NW_009646083.1:0-4760 GCF_000690535.1 Cariama cristata
CCCCTAGAGCTGTGGCTTGAACCGTAAGCCCAGGATCCGCGCAAGAGGAGGGACCTCTCTCGTCTCCCTGTTAGAAACACGGAGGGGGAGCCGCGCTTGAGTGGGGGACGTGCAGTGTTCATTAATTCCTCGTTAATGTATTAATTGTGTTTAACGTGGTCTCAGGTCGCTAGCACTAACGGAAATGGTGATTATTGTTCTAATTCATGTAATGCTTCCTACTAGCCCGCCTGTGGAAGCTCTTGTCCTTTGTCGTGGCCCTGCCTGGCGTTGGCATTTGCATGCTGAACTGCTACTTGAAAGCACAGCACGAGCACGAGCGACCCGAGTTTGTTCCTTACGCTCACCTCCGGATCAGGACCAAGGTACGTTTGCCTGTTCTGTTTAAACGCCCTCTTTTTTTCTGTGATTGCAGAGCTTCATCTGAGATTACTGCAGTATCTCTTGCTTTCTTGTCTACTACGTGAGGTGCTGCGTACGTACTCGTGATCTTAACTCATGGATGTGTTTCTGAGGTGGGAAAAGAGTTTCTCACAGCTCAGACGAAGTACCCGTGGTATTCACAGGCCTTCCCACTCCCAAGTAATCCTGCTAAAGTCTTGTTGAAAAACGTTTCAGTCCTAGAGCTGCTGTACTTACCTTAAACTAATACAGATCTAAAAGCTGACAGAGGATGTCCCAAATTCTCAAAGCTGGGGTCCTCACAGAGTAGCACAGTTAATGTTTAAGCAAGAACAAAGATCTTGTTGTCTGGAGACAGTGGCTCCTAGCTAAGGGAGACTGTTTTCCAACTCGTGCTTTCTACAGCCCGTCAAGCTATGTGATGTTTGAGTCCATATTGCTGTTGATTTCCTGTGCTATATAGATCGTTCAGCTAGCTGCCACTGGTTTATTTTCTTTCTTCTTTCAACAGCCTTTCCCCTGGGGTGACGGGAACAAAACTCTGTTCCACAACCCCCGTGTTAATGCTCTCCCAACCGGTTATGAAGATGAAAACTAAGATCCTGACCACAGCCAGAACTTTGGCTCTTCCCGTCTTGGACCAGAATGTTGTGTGGGAACCATCGTTTAGGGAACCATTGTTTAAGAAACTACATTCCTTCTACAATGAAGCTGAATGGCGGTGTAGCCTCTGTCTGTACTTGTGTAGAGGTCCTCTAAATAAACAACTCTGAACTTGAATTTAGGATCTGACTTTTTGTTAATCTGAATCCTTAGAAGTTCTTTAGTTCAGTATTTGCTTAAAACATTGAGGCTTCCCACAGGATACAGTGCAGGAGCAAAGGGGTTTGACTGCCTGAATGTTAATACCTGCTCCTGTATCTGGTAACGGTAACAACAGGAACGCACTCAGCATAGGACATTACTCAATTTCATATTCTTCATGTCCAGTTTAACTGATCACTGTAAACCCACAGCTCACAGCCAGATAAAGAGGTATCAGGCTAATACTGTAGGTTAAAATTCCGTATATACTGAAGCACATTCTCCATAATCAGGTATTGCAATATTTATTAACAGTCATGAAGGCAATTTTCTCTTAGCCCCTTCTGGGAGAGAGAGTAGCAGCAAAGATGTTTAACTAAGCTCTGTCTGCTTGCACAGTGTTAATCTTCAGCTCTCAAATCTTCTAGTGTATCAGCACATAACTTCCTCACAACTCTGCTTTTCATAAAGCTACAGTCTGGTTGTACAGTCTCTCATACAGGTGTTACAAATGAAAACAATTTTTGCTCCACTGCATACGTCTGTACATTTTGTCACTCGGAAGCTTCTTAACCTCAAAGAGCTTAATTACCTTCCGTAGTTAACAGCCAGTTCTCAAGCCCTGAGTCTGCTCCAGTACAATATTGATTTTGAAGTTTTTCCTTGCTGCGAGTCAACCATTTTCCAATTCCTTCTGCAACTTCTATTTTTTTTTTTGCATGGTATGAAAAAGAGAGAGCTATGTCTTAACTGTCATTAATACTGTTTTTCTCAAAAGGAAGGATGCAGCAGCTGACTTGGCATCTTGCTGCGGAAAGGAGTGATGGATGGCAAGTGAGAATCTCAAAGCAGGTGCTGTGGGACACTCTTCCCCATGTTTCAATGCAATTTATTTCATCCACTTACTAGTAAAATGACTGCTAAGACAAGTTTTTCTCTGTTAAAAGCACAGAATAAGGCACTGATAGGCACAGCTGTTCTAAAGCTAACTGACAAAATCCCACTACATTTATTCCTACATGAAGATCATAGAAAAGCAAAGTGGTTGTACGTGTTATTCCTTTAAAAAAAGCCACATACTTGACAGTCACCAAAATGCCATTTATGATGGTCTTGGAAAGACATTTCCCTTAGCTTACTATTTTTATTTATACCTGAGTCACCCAGCAGTTTAAGTGTCAACAGCTTGGTTTTTAAGTGCTACATGTAATCCCTGTACTGACATTGCACTAGCTGTCCCATGCACTGGAAAGCAGGAGCGCGGCTAACCCAGGCTATGTGACTCCACTCCAGCTGACATGTTTAGGCCATCACTGAAGACATGGGGAACAATTGCCCCACTCCGCTGCAGTTCCTGATCTTCGGCACAAGTCCCGCCCTACTCTTGGTGTCTGAGGTCATTACTGACGGGCTGTGGTGCAGATAAACCAGCTATTATGTTTGAGAACTGCACCTTTTTTTTAATTAGTTTTTAAAATAAAAACTCTGAATCATCCTTCAGGTAGTGCTTAAAAGCAAAGAGAGTGAAGCTCACTTTTTTCCTCACTGTAATTCTGGGAGAATTAGGAAGTTGACTTTTCATTTGTCCCCAGGCCATAATATTTTTCGCTTTCACCTGTGTTGGTGTAATAAGAAGGGACAGCTTTTCCCCATCCCTGTATGAGGATCAACAGAAATCTCCCCTGCTCACAGGGCCACTGGATGGGATGGATCTTGATCCCTTGCTTCTCTTCCGAACACCCTTTTTCTAGTTGCTGCAAGCATTTCTGCAGTTTACAAGCCAGCACAAATAACTTCTGTTTGCTTTCCTAGGTGTAAAGTACACACAGTTCAGGAGCAGCTTTGTGAGCAGGTGAGATCCCCAAGCAGCAGCTGGGGAATTTTAACATTATCAGCTGTCAAGCTTCAACCCAATGTCTTCCTCACTCAACACACGCTTTAACTACCACAAGCAAAAGTCTAACCGTGGTCATAGCCAGCCTGGTGCTTTGTGGTAGCGTGGAAAAGGACAGCCAGGGCTGGCTGCGGTTTCACTGCAGGAACGCGTAATGCTAAAGGAGAGAATTCAAGCTGAGGATCGTTTCAGAACCTCAGAAAAGGCTGAAGAAGTAGCCTCTGCATTAAAAGTGTCCTCTTCAGCTTCTGTTGCAGGCCATCTCCATCCCTCTCCTAGAGGTCACAATCAGATTCTACTGGACAGTTATCTACTTGAACAAAATATAACTTTGTTATATTTATTTTAGCTAAGTTATTGCAGGCCCAATAGAGTGCTTTTATACCATCTCCATTGCTGATACAAAACAATGCTTTAGCCCCTCAGCATTCAGGATCATATAAAACAAACTTCTTCCACCAAAATTCAGCAGCATGGAGACGAGACAAAGTAAATCAACCTCTTTCATATTCTTTTTAAGCACTTTCAAGTGTTATATAAATAAGCAAAAGAAATCAGTCACAAAGCAACTATCTCGGCTGTCTCTAATAAGCATTCTCCCATTACAGAGTACATTCAATAGGAAGTTAGTTCAAACAGCTTTTCACGCTGTTAGATGCTGAACTGCCACCAGAATTCACTGAAAAGGAGGCAGTAGTTACCACATGATCCAGTCTTTTTTTGTGTGTGTATGTGTGGCTGTTTTTTTTTTAAAAAAAGCTGAGAAGATTCCTCACTTCCTAGAAAGCAGCTTAACAAAGGTCCTATCCAAGTCGTACGCCTGGTGACGTTGCTTAGTCCAAAGGCTCATATTAGTGACTCCACCCATACAGCTGGAAGTCAAGAGGAGTTTTCAGTTTTCCCTTTGCTTGGGCCCATGAACTCCAGGCCTTCAATGGGTATGTCCTTTTCCTTGATCGCTTTCTGAAAAGAAGACAAAAAAACAAAGAAACAAAAAATTAAACCTGACGTGCCTTTATAGTGCTAAGCGATGTAATCTTTGATACAAAACACGATACAGAAAAAGTAGTCTTAAGACCGGTTTGGATAAAGGGTCGATATTAGAGATGCCCAAGTATGTACTGAAAACTCATGCTGAGCTACAATCCGGATCCTATCACATAAATGTGCTACAGCCTCTAAACCAGCAGGCCTAAGCAGTTACATTAACGAGACAAATACAGTAAGAGACACCTGTAAAATACACGTCATGACCAACAGAAACAGGAGACAAGACAAAACTCCATCGCAGCGCGGTGCGGGGCGCAGCTGCGGGCGGAGGCTCCTCCTGGGGCTACTAGGAGAGCGGCAAGAAGAATAACTCCGGTGGAAGAACACTTGGAGCGGAAAGTGAAGAGGCAGAGGAGCGGCCTGAGGGTACCCGTGTACCGCCAAATCCGCGGCAACAGAGCGGGCAGAGGCCAGCGCCGCACGCACCTGCACGCAGAGCTGGTAGCGCTTGAAGAGCTGCCCGCAGGGGTCCCCGGCGCTCTCCCCCTTGAGGAACTTCTCGGCGAACCAGCGGTTGAAGCACTGGTCGTACTCGCGCTTCAGCTCGGTGCAAGCCTCGCCCACGCTGTTCATCGCGGCGGCCGAGCGCCCGCCCGCGCTCTGTCACCCC
>NW_009646084.1:0-4653 GCF_000690535.1 Cariama cristata
AAAAAAAAAAATATTAACAGGATTCTTTTGTCCACCCTGTCCATTTAAGTCATAAATCTGTTTTCCCTTAAGGTAAGAAACTGTGATATAGAGCAGACACATGACTGACCCAAACTACTCTGAGTAATAACCAAATCCATTTATGAGTCTAAAAGAAGGCCCTCGATGATGCAGACAAGACAAGGAGAGGATTGCTGCACATTCCAGCAAGCACTAAAGTTAACATAAAAACAGCTGCCAGTACAAGCAGGGCCTGCCATGTCACCGTGCAATTAATTTATGGTAGCACTCAGAGGCCATGACAGCTCAAGGCCCCTAGTGATTAAAGATGCTATCTGCACAGATTAGAACATGCAGGACGGCCAGCCAAAGCAGCTCTGCTATCCATGGTTTAGCATCTCCCCACTTAAGCTTAATGCTTAATCCTGGTTTTAATTTAATGCATTTACATCACCTCTGGTAATGCCCTCTCCATCCTATCCTTCCCCCATATTGACCCTTTGGCTCCACCTCCCCTTATGGCAAATGCCTCGCAGATTACAGCCACTTCTGAAGGCATCCGAGGGGCTCTGCTCGGAACACTAGGATGGGCTTCCATCACAAGGGGAATTGGCTCTTTGCCTGATTCCAGGGAAGTCTAAGGCCAACCAAGCAAGATAACAAGGACACAGCTGCTGTCTCAAACTGAGGCTGAGCACGTAAGCTGCCCTTGGGGAAGAAAAAAAGGGCAGTGGGTGCTTTTGTAAATAAATCATTCAGACCTATAAATCAGGCAGCCTAGCCTAGTCTGTAGAACTCCTTTAGAGAAATTTCTATTGTGTCTAGTGAAAGACTTTCTCATGCCTAAGTAAACAGACCTAAAGTGTACAAAAATCACTGAATTCACTTCTGCTCTCTTCACTGCAGAAAATCACAAAAAGTTCCTTCAAGTATAGCTGCACAGCACAGAGTTTTCACGTAGAGGTTAGGAGTTTACCTGTGGGGAAAGCTGCATGCCTTTTAAAAATCTCTAGATTTTACTACATTAAAGTTGTACAGATCTGTATTTCCCTCTACTTAGGTGCTAGATTTAATGAAAGCTCTGTATGACTTCTGGCAAATGAGTTTGAATCACGTGTGTTGTCATTGGGAAAAAATGCAGCATTTTCCCCCAAAGTGAGATTTTCAAAAGTAACTGATGGAGAGTCGAGCTCTATGTATGCAAAAGAACACGAGCCAAATAATTAACTTCTTCATCATTTCAGTTCTTTTGATCATCCTGAATCATCATCTCCAAATGAACGCGACCTGCAGGAGGCCTTTTCCTGGGTAGAGAGAGGACAACTGCCTGAAGAATAAGATTTCAGAATACTTGCATGAAGATTATTCGCACACCTTATCAAATACATACAGAGGTTTAATTTTTTTTTTAAAGTTAGTAGCAGCACATAGAAAGACTTATTTAAGAAAAGGATCATGAATGTAGCATACCTGGCTGTATACATTTTGCACACAAAGCATTTTCTGGTACATAACCAGTGTTTCTTGACTAGCAAAGGATAGAGGTTCTTGTCCAGGCAGTCATCATGATGAACGAGCCTTGAGGGAAATAAATTAACACATAAAATACAATAAAGACTCAGCCACATTGGAATTTATCTGAACATAAGCATTGACATTGAAGATAAGGCATGATTTAAATTCCCCTGTAAACTATGACTAGACTTCTGCTTAGCATTTCTTAACACAGATGAAGACCTGTAGATAGACTGCTAGTTGCACCATCTGTGCATTTTATGGTCAGCAGTAAATTCAGTTTGGGTAGTAACTCAGAAATCTTCAGACCATCTACTTTAGATAGTCTTTTCAAAGCTTTTATCTCCTGCACAGACTAACAGGCAAAAACATCATCTCGTGTATGTTTAGAGGCTCGTAATCCTGAGATCACCTACTCACAACACCTATGGCTTTCTCTGGGTTGTATTCCTCTTGGGAGGCACCATTTATAAACAATGCTTAGGCACATCAGGCTTCTGGGAACTGAAAATGATCTGTCACCCACTACAGACAATCAGAGGAGTGCTCTCTCTACCCATTATGCACTGAGCAGAGTACACACAATAGTTCTACTGTTGATGTGGTTGCCATCTCATAGCCACCATCACCCCCTCCTTCTCTCCCTTGCCTATCCACCTCAGCCCACTATTTCCACTCCTCTGTTCTCTTTTCAGTTCCTGCCCCTTAGCACCAAGTCTAAACTAACAAGCCCAGTTGACTCCAGCCAAAGCCATTAACACCATTCTGCTCCCTAGTGCTCTAGTATCTGTATGTAAATCTGCCCCACATTGGCTCTGCACAGAAAGAGCTTTTCACTGTGGGTGCCATTCCTCCCTCCTCCCATATCACAGTCATGCCATGCTACATAGAAAGCAGTCTTTTTATGCAGACAAATTATTTTAAAAAAGAAACCACAAGGGAGATTACTTTGTTCCTTGCAGAGGTAGTCACATGAATACGGAATAAAATCTTAAATAAGCCCTGCAGAAGGCAGCAGAATAATCTTAGTCGAATAAATATTCAGCATTTAATGTCTGAAGTTTGTCCACAGAAGGCTTGTTTTCAACTGCAGAAGGACTCCCAAAGAGCAGTAATTTACCTTATATCTGTGATGATAATGATGTGCTCACAGTTCCCTTGGTGGCAGAAAAGGTATGGAAAGCCAATTTTGAGGGACAAATCATTAAATGTGTAGTCCTCCATTTTAACAGACTGAAGATTTCCATAGCCTCTGTCATGAGATTCTGACCATTCAATAATTGTTCTGGAAACAGAAAGGTCATCAGCATAGCAATGATATGAACGGCGAATGCACAGAAAAGGAAGGCCTTGGAGACATGCAAAACTCTTCACTGGGACACATTTAAAAGGATGGAAATCAAAACAGCTCACAACATTTTGTAATAATTTAAGGTCAGTCATTTCACAGCAATACCACAACCCCACAGAACTGTGCACTGTTCTTTTGGAACACCTGCCTTTAAATCCCCACCAGGCAGCTTCCCGAGGAGTTCCAGTCAGAATGCATGCCCCTGATGGCACCCAGCCAGGTCAGGTTGTTTGCAGCACAACACTTCTCAAGCATTCCAGTAATTCAAGTTACCAGCAGCTCATTTTTGTTCCCTTGGTCAATAACTTTGTTTCAAAATATTAAAAAGCTTTTTTTGTTTCTTGCCAAGGAGAAACAGAAAGCTGACAACTGCACAGTTACATTTCCAAAATTTATCACTGGAAGGGCACTGGTCACTGTTGTAATTATTTCCTGGCTTTTCAACACACTCCTACATACAGGGCATTTGACTTCTACAAACTGCGTATGTTATCACAACCCCTTCCATGAAGATCATTGCTGCTCACGGACAGAAAGAGGAGGAGTAAAATAATTAACTTATCTGAAGTCACACACCAAGTCTGACATAACAAGAACAGAATTCAAACTCACAGCTCTTCCATACCTTCCATTTTAACATCCTGATCTGCTAAATCCCACTAGTGTGTCAGCAAGCCCATATTTCCTTAAAATAAACCACTATGTGTAGTTTAAATGGATATGACTTGTGCTCAACCAGTGTGAGCAATAGTTCTAAACAAGTGATACCTGAGACTCTGGGCAATGTCATCTCAGATTTCTTTGTCCAACAGTCACACAAGTCCCCTTGTTGACTTTACCATGCAGATATTCAGCGTATTTTCAAGACTGAGCAGAACAACTGTCTCCCACACAGCGGAGGCTGTTGTCTTTCTAAGCCATCTTCTGCCTTACAGGCAAGTCTTTTGGTGGTCATCACAACTAGGGAGGGCACTTAAAAAGCCAGTACAGACCAGTACCTGTCACCTTCCACAGCAATCCCATCCCAACAGAGCAAAACAGGATTTGTGGGAGGAAAAAAAATGCATTCATCCTCTTTTCAGAAGGGAAGTAATTGGAACGATTAAGTAGAGCAAGTAAAGTTAAACCTCTATGTAAAAATTAATTCAACATGAAAAGATAGTACGAAAAGTCCATTCTAGTTTCATACAGTAGGCATTCCAGTGTTTAAAACACCACAAATCATAAACAAAATAAAATATATTTCCTGTTCCTTAAGGTTTTTCTCAGTCAATGTCTACAAATACTGTACCTGCTTAGATCTCTGCACTCTGGGTATCTTATATCATTATAAAAGATGCCTTCAAAATAAAAGAAAGCAGACTTGTAGAGATCCTGAGAGACAGAGAGAGAGAGAGGTCTGCATTAGTATTACGAGAGATTAAACACCTTAAACAAGAACATGTGAAAAAACAAGCATTTTAGATATCTCTATTATAAGACCTCATTCTGCAGGTTTCTAAGAAAAGCTCTGCATTAGCTTTAGATGCTGGTGTGACAATAAGGTTTATATGATTGCTGGCTATGCAGCTGCTCTGCTGGTATTATTCTCAAGCCATTAAAGGTTATTTTAGTGCTCTTATTTCTATCCCCATCATAGCAGTTACGGATTTCTACAAAAACACAGAACACAAGCATCATTGCACAAATTGCACAAATCAAGTCACTGCACAGCACTGACTTAAAAAGACTAATAATATTAAAAAAAAATTAGCAAGATGTAGTGGGTTGACCTTGGCTAGCTGCCA
>NW_009646085.1:0-4643 GCF_000690535.1 Cariama cristata
AGAAGTAGCAAGAATGTCGATGAACCAATACATTGAAATAGCAGATAGACATGGAGAAGAGTAAAAGAAAATACCCCAGCAAGGTGTCCTAACACCTGCATTTGGAAATCACCATAGATTATGTACTTCCGTGGACATGTTACTTCACGTATTTCACTGCCTTCACAGACAATCAAGGTATAATAATCCTGCAGGCTCAGAATCTATCCTCCTCGCAGTTAACCTAAATATATTAAGGGAAGGAACTGTGCTACTTGAGAAAATCAGCTACAAGGCAAAACACAGACCAAAACCTTATTACAGCCTTGTTGCTACAAGTGAATCCATGCCACCAAATCCTCTCTCCTGAGTGGAGCTGTTAATTCAAGTGCAAGGTGGAGCTGGAGCTGTAGCAGGGTCTTGAGTTTGCAACATGCCAGGGCTGCTGGGTACCTGTCATCTCCACACCCCATTCCCACTTCATTTCCATACCTTCAGCAGAAGTGCAGGGACCGCGTTCAGCTGCAGAGATTGTACACATGGCTTCCCAAGCCTGCCCAGTCACAAAATGTTGCGGGGTTAAATGGAGAGTGCTGCCAATCTAGTAGTTGTTTTCATCACTTGTGGTGTTGTTTTTAAGTATATAAGGAGACCCAGAATTTCAGATGGCTGCCACTCGGTACTAGTTCTCTGTAACCTTGAGAACCAATAGCTTTTATTTCAAAATTTTAAAATAAATGGCCAAAGGAGCAGAGGGGGGATAGCAGTAGAGGCTTCAAAAGCTTACGCTAGATAATTTGCAATGATTAAACTAGGAAGAGATAATTTTAATGCTTTACCTGGAAAATTTCCGGCTTGTCTTCAAATATCCTGGCAATGTATTTGTAGTCAGCATAAGCCCAGTATTTGGAGTACTCGTAACAACTGAATGGTCCAGAGAGACAAGAAGGCTGCCCACAACTCCAAGCCAAAAACTGTTCAAGTGTAGCCTGCACGTAGGTACACCTGGTTTCAAACTGGGGAACTACAGCAACAACAGAAAAGCAAAATATTACATGAGCATTGAGCACAAACCCAGTAAAAATTATATGCAGTTTCTCTCTCAGCTCTGGTTAAACGCAACATGAGATATGAGGTGGGACTTGGTGGCTTGATTCTAGTCAATAAAATGGTTCTCATCACCTAACTCATAATAAAAGTCTAAGACTATTGCTTTTTCATTAAGGTTTAAGTGACTGGCTTGAACTTGCTGTGAGGTAAAAGCACACCAACAGTTACTGTTGTTCATATGCAAGGCACCCTTCAGCACAGTAACTCAATAATACGCCCAAGTTCCCTAAACAACTGGAGTCTGTCCTTTGCTTCATCTCCCTTCTTATGTGTGAGCTGCAAATGTGCACACAAGTATTTGTGTACCCTTTATTGTGTCTCCACAGATTTATGTAGATGGACATGTTCACCTTTCCCTTTCCCACCAAAAGCAATAACCGAATCAGCACAGTAATGCACAGGAAGCAAATTATGGAGCCACATGCGTGCCAATGATCCATCTAAAATGCTGTGTCCCCTTATTTTTCATTTGAGACTGACAAAATATATTGCAGTGTGCTGTGGCAGACATAAAAGTATTTACCAGCAGTGTTTTGCTCCCGTCATGCTTTGGTCAGGCTGACTGGTACAGCCTTTCAGCGGAAGGTCAGGTCACTTGGAAGGCCCACAAGACAACCCACATCACAGCATACTTTACATCTGGTTAATCAGAGATCTCCATTTCCCTCAGCTGCTAATTGTGCTGGCTTCAAAGAGACATCCAATGTTAAAAAAAAATACTACTCACTTTACTGTAACTACCACTGGGAAAAAATTACTGCAGCCTGCATGAATGACAATGACAGAGCTGCAATTTAACCTTGTGTAACTTACATAGAGCTGCTCAGAAATGGGATCCTTCCACTGTTGTGCAGCAGCAGCAGCTCTTCATTCTTTACTGCTCTCATTTTGTTATCACAACAATTCCCATAGAGCCTCACACATTTGTTCTTATTCTCTTTGGGCAGGAGAACAGCTTTTACAAACCTTTTATCACTGTCATTTTGCCGTTTTCCGTTGTAGTAGCCTAGGTAGTCGTTTGCCTTCCCCTCACTATCAAATTCATTAACTAAAAATGTTAGATAAGCTCCACTATTCAGCAATCCGTAAGCTGGGTCTGTGCAGTAGAAGGGCTCCCTACCTAAGAACTGCATACAAGACATATAAATCATCTGCAATAAACAAAATCCCCTGTATTTGATTCCATGTCTGTGTTGCAGTCCAATGCCCTCTCTTGATATCTAGTCATTAATGCAATGCACATTATTTTACTAAAAGATGGTCTGATGAAAAAATTAGATAAAAGATATAAGCAATGCTGAAGGTGGCTCAGTATCTGTATTATTTTGATGAGAACAAGGAGTGCTCAGGACACTGCCTATTTTCAAAGATAATTCGGGAGCAAGTGTTTTAAAGGTAAGAAATATGCTCTTTCTACCTCACAGCATATTTCACCTTGAGCTTCATTAAAAAAATTCCAACTATGAAAGGCAAGACTATCTTCTAGGATACAATCTCCTCAGGAGGGGTTCTTGGTTTAATTTATAACTTGTTCAGTACCAAGGTGTGGGTGCTTATGGAAAAATAAATAGTAATAAAAAAAAAGCATTATTTGGGCAATCTAGACAAATTGCTTAGATGGATTTGTAGACTGCAACTAGGGTGAAAATGTTAGTGATGGGCAGCTGAAAGCACGAACATTATTAACCAGTTTGCTGGTTAATTTAACTTCATGACTAAACGCTGAATGTGTTTTGTAATTGATAAACTATAGATTAAGACATGTAAGTCTAAGGTAAGCTACCAGTGCTGTTTGATGACATGGTATCTGGTGGCATGACGTTCCTCCACTCTCCCACCTAATGTCACAGGTTGAAATAGGAGAGAGGGACAGGAGTGCTTTTTGGAGGCAGCAGCTCCCCTCCTTAGTCAAGGTCTGGTTCTGACACACCAAATTCTGTTCTACTAAGAAAGACAGTGATTGCAATGTATATTAAGGGAAATGTAGAAAAAAATAATAGCCTTAAAAAATACCCTAAAGCTCGAGTAAGAATGCAAGTGAAATGTCTCCTCCATTTCCTTGAACTTAAAAGAAAACTAAATGTCTATTCACAGCTGCTGGGGAATTAGAATTACTTAAATGAATAATCCAAGCAAGGAACAACCATTTAATGCTACAATAAAGCACAGGCACACTCACAAATCAAAACGCTGACCATCCACATCCAACTCCAACCACCACCTCAAATCTCAGCTTTATGTGACATTTATTCAGCCTATGGTATTTGTACTATATTTTCAGCGCCCTATTCAGCTGCAGAATCTATAGCCACCTTTGCAGTCCCTCTCTATATCAAACCTCAGAGGCTTGAATTTTTTCGCCATCCTTAGTGGTAAAACCTCTTGGGCAGATGTCCAAGTTGCAGCCCTTTTCTATCCAACTGTGTATCTGACAGCATCAGCTCTATCCGGCATCTCAAAGAGAAATTTCCACCAGAGATCTTGTGACTCATAACTGATCAGCATGACAACCTCTTGTTCTCTCCAGCTTCTTCACAGTAGACTCATTGTTTATTCATTTTACTACACGACCAGAGAAAATGGTCAAAATAAGAAACGTCGGCATATAGAAGTCAGGTTTGCATAAGCTTTCTTCTTCCTTTGTAATTGCTGGTGTGCTCCAGGTAGCCAACAGATAGATGGGCTATAATGCTGCATTTTCTCTGCCTGAAACTCAACTTCTGTAGTTGCTGCCCACCCTTTATCCCACATCAGAAAAATAAATCTTTTAGCATGGCTGGAACTAGATGGGTAGGGATTTCCTGATTAATAGCACCTTCATTGTTCTTGTAATGAATGCTGGTACTCCCTCTGGAGGTATCTTATCTCTGTCAATGCTTAATCCTCCAATTGTAATTTTTCTCCTCTTATGGACACGTACTGTTTAACTTGTGTAATCAGACAGAATACCATCAAACACACCAATTTAGGTAGGTACAAATAATTCACACAAAGAATACTGCTAGCTCCCACGTTTTCCATGTTTCAAATGCACCTTCCACATCCATATGCCTCAGGAAGTTCCAAACTAGCAAGAAAAGCAAATATAAAATCCAAGCACCTCCCACCAAGTTGCCCCATTTGCAGTTCTCACTTTTTTCTACTAAGGAATCTTCAGTTTGGGAGTCCCCCACCCAGGGTGCAGATGTGGCACTAAAGAAAGATGAGAAGTTATCATAGTCAGAGGTCTCAAATAATTTCGGAGCTTCCAGGTGAACCTTGTGGCTTAAATAATCTCAGACACTCTGTAGCAGCCATTTCAGAGTGACACCACAATATACCTACAAGCAGGAGAACAGCTTCTTTCCTGTACATGTTTCTGATTCAGTGGCAGGAGTGGTCCCATCTAGTCTTACAGCAATTAATCTATTGTAAACATGGGAAGAATATTCAAAGAGATCAATACAATTTTAGTTGTAGTCTCCTCTTGTTTTCTCTAACCACATCACTGCCTCCGTTTCATTTGGGAAACTTAGCATGAACATTCAAGACTGAATGGAGGCAAGTCTGCACTC
>NW_009646086.1:0-4690 GCF_000690535.1 Cariama cristata
GCCGGCCCAGCCTTAAACGGTGACAGACGTACGTATTTTTGAAAATATTACAAGAAATCTTGTATAGCATTTTACTCCTCTTTCAGTTAGCAAAAAACTGGACACATAAACTCTGATTAATCTTTTCTCTTCAGCTCTGAGTAAGAAAGTATATTACTTTTTAGCATTTTAACTCTACTAAAGAGGACTAAAGTGAATTTAGGAGTAGAATGAAGTAGATGTAGACAGTGAACTATATTAAAAGATAGCACAGGAGGTCCCTAACACGTAATGCCTTATAGGACTGGACAACTGGAGATTCCCCTACTAATTGTGTACTAATGACAACACAAGGCTGAAGTTACTAGCCTAAGACTTCCTGAGTGAGCAAAGAAGATGTTTATTCCCCTTCTCCAACAGAAGCAGACATATTTTCAGACACATTGAGTAGCAACTATGATGTTCCTTCTTTCCCCCAGTCAAGTTGTTGCTGAAGCTATGCCAGGACTATTATGCATAAAAAAACTTCTTGGGCCTGTCATAATTATAAATTCTAGGTCAATTAAATTCACAGCTTTGGAGACAAGTGTTGAGATTTGGCTTAAATTTTCTGGAGAATCAAACACTTTCACAGGAGACTCAGCAGCAAGTCACTGGTTAACTGCTGAGACTGTATAATTTTGGGTCAAGGAAGAATAATTTAGGGCATCTTTTCATTGCTGAAACTGGGTTGAGTTCACTTTGAAATTGGCCTGTATTTCATCCACATGTAAAGCTCACATCACAATCCCCCTGAACTACATTCAACTTATATAACTTGATGTCATTCTAATTCCTGGCAGCAGCGAACTCCATTTCCCACCATTTGCAGTGTCCACCTGAGGTGCGTTCAGATGTTTGGGAAGCTGAAATCAGGGTTTCCAGGCTTATACTTCCTAAATCTTTTGTTTGTTTGTTTTAAGGATCTACTGTCCTTATTGATTGACTCATTCCTGTACAAGGTGCACGCACACTATGGAAATTCATGGAACTATCAAAGCCTTGAAACAGAACCTGATGCATACCTCAGGAAAAGATCAACCAGCTGCAACATTTTGATTAAACAATAAAAACAATAAAAAAATTTTGAGATAGAAAGAGGATGAACTGAGCCTTGTCGAACTTACTTGCATGTAAGTCCTTTTTTTACCTTCCTGTATGTGAAACTTAATTCCCTGACTGATGCTCACACATGCATATATACATTATATGTACACTGTCTGTTACTTTTGGGATTAAGATATTTTCCTTATGGGTGACCAGTTGAGGTTTAAATATAGTGTGAGGAGGAGAAGAATGGTAACAAAATGCTTGATCTAAAGTAGACTGGAAGATTCCTGAAATATATAGAAAACCAGGAATGATAAACACGTAAGACAAACAATCAGCAATATTTATTCATTCCATGATTGCGTTAGATGTTTTTGCATACAAGAGAAAAAGAAACAAACAGCTTTTTATCTCCTGCTCAATTAAATTTGTCTGTCTCTTCTGGTCAGATTTTGAAGTTATACTATACCACAGAAGCAATCTAATCTTCACCTTTGTTAATTCCTCAATTTTGTGCTGCCACTGCTCCTTTTATATCAGAATAGGGAAGCTTGCTTCCATCTCTGTGACCCATATATCTGAAGTTGAAATCTTTGGTTTTATCTCTGAATGATTCACATTGGGAAACTACTCACCTGTCCAGCAGTGTCTAGAATGTCCAAATAGGCTGGTTCATCATCAATTCGGACTTGAGTTTTATAGGCGTCCTCTGAAAAACACATTGCAGTACAGCTAAGCATAGTAGTGGCTCAGAGAATGGAAAATGAAATAGTTTCACTAGTTTGGAGTAAGCTCTTCTAAAGCTCTCCAGTTTGACCTAACTTTGCTTTCTTCCAAGTCAAAAAGACACTTTTTGAAATCCTACCATCACTGCAAAGTATTAGCAAAAGGGAGTGATCTAGTCTGTTCTATTACACTACCTCAAAATACAGAAGCAAATTTGCCTTTCTTTAAAAGGATAGCACAGACCATAGGAGTTGTTTAAGTCACAAAGATGCAGAGATGTTGTGCTGGTGCTATGTAAGAGAGTGGTTTTTACTTACCGCAATGACACTTCCACAGAGCTTTTCCAGCAAATAGTTTCAAGCTAAAGACTGACTAAATTACCAGGATAGTCTCCCTGTGGCTGAAGGGGGCTTCTGGCTCAGATATGTCAGAGTAATTAATTAGACCTCTGTATATCTCCAGAGAGAGATATCCATGCAAACAGATTTTTAAAAATAAATTCTGTAATCAGTGTCCTGACACTCATCATGGCTGGGGGTAGAGGAGGAAAAAACTGCACTTGGTGGACCATTCTCTTAGCTTATGATTTTGTCAACCTAAATTTCGAAGGAGAAGAAAAGAAAGGTGAACTACTATTTGCATAAATTGTTTTCCTCACATTTCAGTTTCATTCTCCTCTCAACGTTTGTATTTTCTTCCTAAGGCTAAACAGAGCTTAGATACCAGGCCATGTTTATACTTGAAATAGTCTTGGAAATTATCAGTGTTGTTTAATTAGACAATAATGCAGAGCAATCTGAGTGGTTTTGGTGACTGATGTTATGCTTTGGTCGTGCATTGAGTTGTGAAGACAAGCCAAGTGGGTTTAAATGCATCTGAGAAGTGTCGTTAATCACTATGAGCATATGGCTGGCCCTGTCCAAAGACAATCCTGCAAGCCCTGGCTGCAGGAGACCCTCAGGACTAGGCTGTCAATAACTGTTGCAATAATATTGAGATTACAACATAGGATTATATTACAGGTAGCTGGAATTCTCAGGACATTCCAGTTTGTGCCATAATATATATATTGCATCATATGACACTTTATAAAAGCATGCAAAAACCTGTTTTCTACCTACACAAAGGAAAAGCTAAAGCATTCAGATATGAAATGTTCTAGATGGCCTTAACTCAGCCCACTCCTGCACAGTCAGTGGCAAGCTATCTTTAATGATGTAACCACAAAATTTCCATGACTCTCCTGCTTCTTTTAGACATCAATTCAGTAAATTATTTAGGCACATGCCTTGCTTTAAAAAAACACCTAATCCCATTCATATTAGAAAGACCCAGAGGGTTAATTAGTTGTATGATACATTGCCTTGCTAAGAAAGTCAAAGCACTCCAACCAGCATATGTTTCAGTCAATAGACTTCTTTCTAGGGATTGCTGAGTAAGAAACTCCATGCCAAAGAGCAACCATATAGAGTGAACTAGGCTACTTACAGTTAATCTACTACGGCACGACAATGATATGTGCAGTAGAAGTTTTTTTCTTTTTATTTTTTATCTTTTTTCTTAATTAATAATGAAAAAATATGAATATGTGTAAAATCAAATATGATATTTCCTTCATATGAATTTTATTAATACTATAAAGCACTATTAATATATTTCCATGCAGGTGGGTGTCCATTTACATTACATTCATGCATACATAATTAACACGACTTGCATAAATTTAACTTGCACTCTTGGCTCCACATCTGGATGCTTTAAAGACAATATGCCATGATCCTATTTCCCTCTTCACTTAAACCAATGTGAGTTTTAATGCAGTAGCTTGAAAACAGTTCATGCAGAGAGACATTTGCATGCTTAAATTCAACTTGGATAAGAATGAAGTTGGAACCTAGACAAATCCTGTCTTTGTCTGCTCAGGAAATCAATTAGGAGTTCATAGTTAGTTATAACTAAAAGACCCACTGACGTCTGAATATATCATAGCTTTCAGTAGCTAAATGTAAGATATCTACATCTAATACCTTACTGAGATATTCTAGGTGTACCCCAATATCATGCCACTGTAATCAGTAAAGTTTCAGCTGTTAAATGCTGGAGCAAGCCTATGTTTATAACCATTTTACTTTGCAAAGATAACACTGAACATACAAACCCATTGTATTATTTTAATTTATTTTGTTTTCTTAAACTACTGACCTCAAAACACTTCACAAAGATGTGTCAGAATCATTGTCCGATATTCATTCTTAATATATGCTAAAGTCTTATGTTGGTGGTAGTGAAACATGTTCTGTTGAGCATTGACCAAGCCTATGAATTTAAATGGTTTTCTAGGCAATTGTATTTGGAAGATGCTTTTTACTTGTAGGATTTACCTTTGCCCCGAGAAATGTAGAGATGAAACAGGAAAGAGATATGACTTTCCTTTGTAATATTCTCTCTCTGCATATGTGCAAAAAGCAGGATAGTGGAGATGATTTAGAAAAGCTTAAAAATATCCTCAATCCGGATGTGATAAGGGGTATTCTCAACCTGTATTTGAATGGAAAATAGATAGGAGATTTAACGCCTACTTTTCTTATGGTATTCATTTAGGAGAAAGTCCTAAAGCCCACACTTATCAAGGGAATTGCTATCTTGAGCCAACACCCTCATACCAGAGATCAGATCATAGCACACTATCAGCTTCTTAATCCTCAAGTGAGAGAGAGTTTTGATGAGATTTGATTTAATGCTTTTGAGAGGGACTATTTTTCCATTTACCCTGTGTAATCACTGATCTCCTGGGCTACTAAGACAATGAATTTTTCCAGCACAGGAGGTAGAAGGAAGGTGTGTGAATTGGAAAATATATTTCCCCATGGCAACTCATGACCTGGACAGGAATACC
>NW_009646087.1:0-4651 GCF_000690535.1 Cariama cristata
ATAATAATAATAATAATAATAATAAATAACAGAATGCCATCCTTTTAGGATTCATTGAGCTACTGCAGAAATAATTTCAGTTTGTGTGTAAATGAACACTACATTTATTATTATTTTTTTAATTAAAAAAATATGGTGAGCAAAATGTTAATGGTTTGTGCACATAACATATAGCAATAAAACTCAATTATGGGTTTCAATACTAGATCATAGCCTTAATTTTCTGTACTTGTTTAACTACAAGTAATGGCTAATTTCCCGTTATGTCCACATGTTATTGCTCTTCTATTCTCTCTCACTCTAAATTTTCTATTTTTTCTAAGATCTTTTTAAATTACTCTAAAAATGCCATTTACTCCTTCACACTAAACATGCAGTAATCACCAGGACATAGTAAAAAATGCTAAATATTAGGGGTCAGTATTTGACTATTTAAAGAAAAAGAAAGTAATATCTTAATAGAGAACTTCCTAGTGTGTCTCTCATTGAATGATCATTTGCTCAGCTATTTTAGTCTAAGTTGTGGAGCTCTTGTATTGGTGAATTTACAATAACTTGAGAAAATACTTTAATTTAAAAAAATATAAATCAACATTTCTGTAAGTTTTTAGGCAGTTTTCTTGGGACTTCTGCAGCAAAAATAGTTCTAGGTAACATCTGTTAGAACACCATCTCTTGCTAAATCAAGTATCACAGAAAATTTCTAAGCATATTGATTTCTAGACAATTATGTTTGCCAATGTAATTTACAATCCTATCAGAAATTAATCAGGCTTATTTGACAAAAGTTTATCCGTAGGAATTATGTTTCAATCTTTTGCTTATCCATCAGTTCTTTGTGATCTTTCTATTATTCTGTGCATGATTGATTTCTTGTTAAGAAGTTTAGAGTTTCTTGTGCCTTTTAATATAAAAACAATAGTGACAATTTTCCTGAGTTATGGAATCTCCCTAATGTTCAAGAATTTTTAAAATTGTCACCTAAATCATTAATTTGTATTTAATGGGTTCTTGGAGGGTTACTGGAACTCCAGATAAAACAGTGTTAATGTCTAATCCGTCTTAGCAACCACCTTCCCCAGTTTCTTGTGATCTTTAAAGTACTACACAGATTTCACGTTATAATCATGTAAGTTTTCTTCTAAATACACAAACAAAGGATCTGTTGCATTTGCCTGCTTTTGAACAATTTTATTTGTTCGAATTTAGTACGCCTTTCACACTCTATGTAGTCTCCTTGGTCTACATTTCCAACATATTAAAATATTTATTACAAATTTTAGAAGAGGTGAGACTTAGGTTCCTTTGCAATTTTTAAAGTATTTTGAAATGCTTAAATTACTAATATACCCCTCCTTATTATCCTTCCTACTGTCATGTATCTTACTTCCTTGTGTTCCTTTAGTTTTCTACTTGCTTTTCAACAGTTTTCAATCCAAAATTTAAAACTAATTGCAAACTACTTCTTTATTATTGCTTTTATTTTTCTAGTTACTGCCTTTGTCACTAAACTAGGATGACATTTTAGCTCTGCCTGCCTTCTTTCTTGATTGTGGACTTTTCTGGCCATACAACATACTCTTTTTAGACAATTCTTAAAATTACTGTATTCTTACCTCTTATGTCTTTTAAACAGTAATTTCATCCTCAGTGTGACAAAGTGGCTTTTCTGAAGGCCCAATTTTTAATATATATGCGTGTCTCTGTATGTAAGGTTTTGTATTGCTTTTCTGCAGTTTGACACTGTCCTTTGCTTGCTCATAATGGATGTAATCACACCATGACTATCACTGATTTCCTGCCAATACTATATTCTTATTCAGTGATTAATTCAAGTGGCAAAATGTAGTACCTCTTGAGATGTTATTAAAACAGGAAGATCTACAGAAGAAAAACTAGCAAAAGAGGACAGCTGAAAGAAAAAAAGTTAAATTGTACTTAATTGTGTCCCGGTCTTTCAGCCTAATTGCAGCATTAGTTGATACCATTTAATTAAATGAAATGATAGAAGAGATCTGAGATGTTAAAATGGAATTGTAATTATGTACAAGTAGGAACACTCTTATAAAAGGGTTATAGTGGACAAGCATATGATATATATATGAAATGTATTAGGATAAGAACACCTAAAAATAAACTTTTCAAAAGAAAAATTTTCTGAAATTACATCTGTTCTGTAGTTTCAAGTATTGGGAACAACAAACAGGGGGAGGTTCTACTATATGAAATTCTAAGCCCTGCTGTCAATTCTTGAGTATCTCCACAAGACAAAAATGTCTTTTTACTAGAAAATTAGAAGATTTCTTTGTCTATTGCAGAATGATCTGTGATTACATGGCTGTGGTTTAGAGTCCACATATAGAGAAAAATTATTGTACAGCAGTTGCAGGGTCTGGAAATCTCCTAATCTTGAAATGGTTTTCAGTTGCCAGATGTCTACACATGGACTAAAATTTGAAGATATTTCTCTGTTGATATTTGTAATCATGCAGGGTAACCAAAAGCAATTTCAAAATGTGGAGGCTGTATTAAAACTGGATAAATGCATAGCCCATATTACAAAATGGTCTGTGAAAAAGCTTGAGTTAAGAAAGAGCACCTGTGCAAGAAGAAAGAAGGGAAAATTCTAAAATTCTCCTTGCAGGGCAATTTTGACTGGCAAAGCAAGGCTTGAGCTTTATGTTTTGATTCTTTGATTATTTTAATGAAAAGCCGTGGTATAGAAAATAATGTCTCATATAATTGTACAGGGAAACATCTCTGCAAACACTTAGGTTTCAACAGTATTTTTTTCTGGCACACTGCCACTGCTTTGATTTTGGTTTGGTATATAAAATAAGCATTGATAAAAAATAGAGGAAGTCCAGGATTTGTGAATTCTTTTACTAACATTTTATGAACTGCTTTGCTTATTTGGAAGGTAATAGTGCAGAGATTACCTCCTACTTTATAGGACTGAATTCCATGGAAAAATGGAACCTACTTACTAGGTTTGATCTGTCCCTTGGCAGATTATATCTAGAAAATTGAAGTATATCAGGTAGAAAAATTCACATGCAGCGGAAAGGAAAATGGTTTACTTATCTGCACAAAATAAAAGCTACTTTACAGATTGAATTCTGTTGCTGGTCCTATCAGTAACTCAGGCTTTGCAGGCATGAAAACTGACAATCTTTTCTGCCGGCTAGGTAGTAAACTGTGAGAATCTGTAACTAAGTCTCCCTGATATTTATTTTATTTTATTTTGAGTATTCATTGTTTCTTCTTCAGGTGTGGTTAGCCCCACAACACTGAGCTTGATGGGGTAGTAAAGTCACTGTTTAGAGTCACTCAGGGTGGGAAGTAAGTGTCAGTTTTAACTTAAAATGCCAGAAAGATAAAATGAATAACTGTTTATTCTACATGACAGACTAACTTCACAGTTAGTGAGTCACTCTTCGCTTTGCCCTTACATGTTGAAACAGAAAAAAAGTATGGACTGTAGGGGAAGAAATCTGAAAGTAGCAAAATTTTCATTTTTTATTTTATCCTGTCTCTATGTAAAACAGCAAAATGTGTTTCCATTCACAGCAATGGTGTCTGTTCATTAGTAGCTACCCTAAAGGAAAAAACAATTCGCAATGCCTTACTTCTCCAGCTCTTGCTCTGTTTTAAAACTAGCACTTAGACTGTTCTTGCTCCCACTTTCATTTTCAAGAGCTGCAAATGATACTACCTGTCCTGACAGACTTGCACCCTTCTGTGCAGCTCTGCCGTATAGATACTTTATTTTAAAGTTTTAATAAGAGTTTGGAATAGCTGATTTTGATAGCATGTTGAAATCAACAGCCTTTCAAGGCCAGACTTCTATTAACTCAATGGAAATCTTAATAATTCCTCTGCTTGTTAAGATAAATTAAGATTTCACTATTAATCTACCAGTAAAACTCTGGAAAAGGTAATGTTCAATTTGCACTGGGAGATGTGTTGTGGCAGTTGTCTATTTCTAAAACAATAAAAGGTATTTTAAAAATGAGCTTACAATCCCTTGAGAAAAAGACTTGCTAAGGTTATATGTGACAGTTAGGCACTGTCTTCCACTACGTAACTTTAGGGGATAGTACTCAGTTTAAGGAAAATAAAATCTGTACCTAATAAAAAAATATTGTTACTTATTCATGTCATTTCTTTCTATTCATACTAAGGCATTCATTTATTCACAGTAAAATGCATTATTTAAATATGTCCATGTAGAAAGAAACAAATGTTTTTTTTTCCAGTGACGAACTGTTCCCGAATGTCTTTCCTAAAAACAGGCAATTTTGAAACAATTTGAAATTAAAAGTAATACATGATACTTCAGTTTAGATTTTTATATTGGGATCTCTTATTTATGAGGAGCACTTAGAAAAATAAAAACAGGTATTACAGTATAGCAGTAGCCTGGATGTGGTTTCCTGGTCAGAGTGAATTAATTGTAGCTCTCAGGGTTTGTATTTCTGATGCACAAACTGAAATTATTGTCTAGTGAAGGAGTTTATTAAATTATTTCCCAATTAGTGAAGGAATTAAATGAGCCAACAACATGCCTTTGCTGCAAAGAAAGCTAATGGTGTCTTGGGTGGCATAAGGCAAAGAATTGTCAGCAGGTTGAGAAAGGTGATCCTTCCTC
>NW_009646088.1:0-4589 GCF_000690535.1 Cariama cristata
GGGGGGGCGGGGGTTGTGCCCTCCCTGGTGTCTTCTGGAAAGGCGACAGAGCAAGAGATAAGTAACCCAGAAGATTTCTGGGATGTCAGGGATAAGTTCTTGACACAGGGACTGGATAGGTTAAGGGGTGATGCACAGATGGATCTGCTGTTCACAGACAGGGAAGAAATGATCAGGGATAGAATAAATAATGGTAGCATTGACTATAGAGACCATGAAATAGTGAAGTTAAAGATCTTGAGGTGAATGAAGAAAACAAGTAGCAGAGGACTGACCTCGAAATTTAGGACAGCAACTTTCAGCTTACTCATGGAATGCCCCTTTCCTTTCCCCTTCCACTTCCCCTTCTGCTTCCTCCTTCCCTTTCTCCTTTCCCCCTTCCCCTAGAACTGGCTCCACATGATTAGTGGAGGTAGCTGGAATTATATGGTAGGAGTAAGGCTGGAAGACTGGTAAACCAGGGTATCTGAGGCTGTGTAGGATCCTTTTCAGACAGTTGGTTTTCAACATCTGCTTCCTCTGGTACTGTGTTTAGCTTAATCTCATTTGATGGTTTCATCTGATGAAATGTAGATTGTCTATATTTGGGTTAGTTTTTGAGATTGTGTTTATACTGGATACTTCTATAGACACTCTAAACCATGGTTCATTTGACTAATACAGACCAGATACTTCAGGCCTTAAATGTGCCTATTCTCATAATTGACTAAAAGAAGGCTAATATAGTAAGATTAGAATACAGATATCTAATATTAGGTGAGATAAATCCCATCATTATAACATAAAATTAAGCTGGACTTACGAAATTTTTTTAAGTCTCTGAATGGTACTGTTTTTACCCTTAGAAATTAGATCCTCAAACATTTTTATAATAAATACTGTATTTAAACTTTGATGATAGTTTGTAAGAAACCAAAGTCTCAGTACCTCCTGAGGCTACTCCTTTGTAACAGTGCATATTGTGCCTAGTGTTTCTTTGCTGCAATCTCATCTCAGTCATGCTTTATAAGGACAATGTTCCTCCTCATACCAAAGCATCCTTGTAGGAAGTGGTAGCACATCATTTCCTACCATAGAGATGGAAGAAAACAGTGAGCTAGGAAAATAATATGAATCCTATCGGGTAAGGGAGAGTTAACAAATCCAAATTAGTCTTGCCTAAACCCAAAAGTAGAAGCAAATAGCATCATACGTACATCAGATGTGCCTCCTATTCCACTCTGTCTCCATTTATAGCTTGCAGAAGAAAGCTACAGGCTGTTGAGAACTGCTTAGAACATATCTGGAATATGTGATCATTGTTTCTTAACTTTTTTTAACTGGAACCTTCTTTTAGACTTTGAAAATACTTGTGTGGAGGTAAAACAACCTTTTTTTCCATGTGGACCCACATGAAGACTTGTATAATCAAAGCCAGGCATGTCTTTTCTCTATCCTGTAGTTGCCAATTTGCATAACAGCAGTGGTTGTGTGGAAGTCTTGACACACAAAAAAATCCATTCATTAACATTCAGACTACACCTGCACACTGCTTGAGTTAATTCTTTTTTTTCTCTAATGTTGCACCTGTACATACACTACTTTCATTTTCACCGGTGGCTTTTTGGCATAATAGCAAAGCAATGGAAATGTTACCTTTGTCATAGAAAATGAGTGGACACTTTATATTTTGTCAAAACCGGAAAATACTGGCCCTGTGGTAGGAGACAAGAAAAAAGAAAGTACAACATGGTGAAACAGTACGTTCCAACTCATTGGAGCTCACTGTGTTATGTGCTTGAAATGCTTTAGGACTACTGAAAAAAATAAACATAATCATGTTTGAGAAACTCAGAATAGGAACAGCTGATACTCTCATTTAAATCCCCAGAGGCAGTACTGTTCAGTTGTTTGCCAATAATTTGTTTCTTTCCAGACATTTTTGTATTTGTCTTTTTTTCCCCCCTAAATGTAAATGTTTGTAAAGAAATATCACTAATGGATGGTGAATGGGTCCCACAGCAATGAGTTTTCAGTCCTTGCTCTTTCATCATGTTTTGTTTAGCTACAGAAACCTAAATTCATCTTCCTGCTGGGAACAAATGTTTCTGCTCATATTGCTTGAATTTTGGCAGTGATCCTATGAAACAGGAGACTGAGGTCAAATGCAGAAATGATGCAAGAGGCTCTTAGGCTCTCTTTAATGGTCTGGCTTAAAAGCAGTAACCTCTTACATCCTTTGCCAGTTCCTAAGCATGGAAGTTAGAACAAATAGTACTCCCTTGAATTTGAGTTCAATTTCTGCAAATGCCTCATTTACATGCAGATTTAACCATGAGGGTTACTGCAACACTCGCTGTATTTTGCATCTCTTCTGAACTGTGACTTCACCATTTAAATGTGGTGCCAAAAAAATTTCTTCTGGCTTCTAAATGAAATCAGTAACTTCACTAAAAAGTGAGAACATGTAGTGGTATAGAGAGAAAGAGACAGGATGTAAGATCATGTTACTGTCAAAATCCAGAGAGTAGTTGATGCACTTGAGTCATATCTGGTAATAAACTATGCATAGGCTGCACAAAAATTAATAGAATATGTGAGTAATATATAGAGAAGTGAGTGATATGTGTATGGGAGAAAAGTTTAAAGGGAGTCTGACTCGTTTGAAGGCAATCATAAAACTCTTCATGGCAGCAACACCAAAGGTATAAAATCATACAGTTTATTTAATACAACATTAAATTAAAACCCCAAATAGAGAAGGATGTGACAGTTCTAATGCATTAAGCAAACTGTTTTTTTCCCAAGAAATAACAAAGTGAGGATCCATTTGAGTCAGAAATAACTTCATCTGCATTTGGTTTACTGGTCTCAGACAGTAACTTAACAGAGCTAAGGACAGCAACTGATCAAGATGCTCAGCTGTATGCAATGCTGGAAGCTTACATTTGTCAGTTAAGTCCATTCTTCAGTTGCAGAGATCTCCAGCATCTGCCAAGAAAGAAGTCAGGGTGCCTGCATGGGTGGTGGGTTGCAGTTACAGTAGTAGATTGCAGTGAGGGTGTCTCTGTTACGTAGTGCTGGTACTGGCTTGGTGGTGCAATGTCAGTGGTGAAAGCAGTCCCAGAGTGAGGAGGTCACCACATAATCACATGAAATTACCTGATCTAACATGGATTTTTTGAGACTAAGGCTCCTGGCTATTTCAACTCCATTCGAAACTCTTAAGTAAAAACTAGTGTTGCTGTTATTGGTGAAAGCAACATGGGAAAGACTGCTTACCTGGGATAAACTGTATTAAAGGATAAAAAAGTGATTGTGCAGTGGCAGGGTTAGGCTGTTTATGTCCCATATGATTGTTCAAGATGAAGCATGGGTTCACCAAGTTGAAAGAATTTTAATTGTAAACTGACAAGCTTTACCTGTTTTACAGTTTGAAAATGAAGGCATGACATTTACAGGTTCTGCTTTTCGCTGGTTTTCTTATAGAATTTGCTGGCTTGCTTGTAGGAAATATATACCCTTAAAATTATTTCCTTTCTCCTTCCAAGCAATTTGTGACATGACCAAAATAAGGTGCTCAATTTGTGTCATGTCTTTACAATGCACTTTTGCTAGCGGTGATTTTGGGGTGATTCAGCTCACCCTGTATAGCAACTATAAACAGGTGCCCAATTATCTAGGAAGAAGGCTTCTGTGTGCATGTGGGGGGCTGATCTTACAAGGCTGTTTTTAATGTGAAAGCAGTCAAGGATATTCTGCCTGTGGCAAGGTCACACAATAGCATTGAATTTCTTTTTTGTGATAAGGGAAGACGTTTATTGAGCATTAGAACAAGTGGATGAAGGGTAGGGGAATAGTTTGGCAGACACTTTCAGGCATATTTAGATTTCATGCCTGCGAAGATTTGCAATAGCTGGGTGATACATATAAGGAGTATACATACAGAAACTAAATCACTTGCAGTCAACAGTTGCCAGGTCCCCAGTGTCAAAACATCGGGCAAGAATTCTTGGATCCTTATATGTATTTCAGGTTTAGAGGTTGTTTAAGACAGTATAGGATGGAAGCTGGCTTACAAAAGGAGAAAAAACCTTACAAAAAGTGAAGTAAAATAGAGGAAGGAGAAGTTTAGGAAATATACATATTGGGGAAATGCAGAGAAACATGCGGTTAGAAGACAGGTAGTTTCCTTTATGTAGTACATTGAAAGAAGGTCAGTGTGTTACACATAGAATGGTGATAGGTCATGGTATAACACCAGGAATGAGCTTGATTGAGGCAGAGTACAGGCTTGTTAAGCGTTGTTTATTTCTAAAATCACTGTTATATTGGATTTATGAAAATGAACTAAGAATATTTTTCTTACTATGCAGAGGCTTGTCTTGTGGTATCAGCAGTCTCTGATATTAAAGAATTCTGACAAGTACGCTTTATGTCTAAAGAATGCATTAGGAGAGTAGATTTGAGGAAAGGGAAGGAGGAATGCCATGACTTTTCTCGTGCCTCTGTTGTCACGATCAAACTGTAAAGCTGCTGACTATGAGATTATTAAGTGAACTTTAATTATTACTTTCTTCTTAGAATCATTGAATCATTATGGTTGGAAG
>NW_009646089.1:0-4699 GCF_000690535.1 Cariama cristata
AAGGTCCCTTCCAGCCCAAATGATTCTACAATTCCATGATTTATGAGAGAATGGGATAGCTGCTGGTTAGTTTTTTTTTAAATTCTCTTTACTGCACATGTCCAGTTTCCAATGTGTGAAGCCAGCAGCAGATGATAGATGAGCTACTGTACACTACAGAAACAGAAAGGAAAGATCCCAGGTGACAACATGCATGTAATGGAAGCCAGAAACATTCATGTTCCCAAGTTCACTTTCTCAACAGAGATGGCATCTCCACCAGAGCAAACAGATCAATTGTAAAAACATGGTCTTCCTGTAGATTGCTGCACCTGGTGCTCATGTATTTTCTTCCACACATAATGCTGGTCATTACCGTCATTCTACAGTCATTATTTTCATTAGACACTGCAGGTTTTTTTTCCAAGGTGGCTAGGCAAGGTGTTATTTGGGACACATTATCATACATTTTAGACTAATACATGTGCGACGTATTTTTTGTTAGTCATTGGAAGAGAGCAGCAAAGATCAGTAGTTTGGAAGGCATGTTTTTGCTGTGAAAATAAAAGAAAATACCCTATGCATGGGAAAAGCATGTTCAAAACTTTGTCATGGGCTTCTCCATACTACCTTGAAGCTCCCTCTCAGATGCTTTTACCCCTCCTTGAGCCTCCTTGGAGGTCCCTCCTCTCCCTTTGCCCTTCCTGTGAGCAAGGTAGCTTTTCTCTGCAAGTTCCCTGTAGCTGACTTATTTTTTGGCACAATTCCTGTCACTGATTTCACTCGGTAGTTATTCTGTTCTCTGGTTGCGGACATAATGGGCATGTCTCAAGTGAATTTAAACTTGTAACGGTTCCTGAATCACCTGGGGTTTAATCAGTTCCCTATTTGAAACCCTCAAATAGGGTTAATGAATCATCTCAAGATGTCCATTGCTCTGATCCTCAGCCTAGGACTGGACAAACCCTGTGTGTGAAGCTCTCTTGAAACAAAAAGACAGTTTTCTGTGCAAGGCAAGCCCCCACAAAACTCTAGGAACATATCACCACAGTCACTGATTTCTTTGTGATAGAAGAAAAACTTTTCTTCTATTTCTGTACAGTTCTCAAAATCCAGGTATCTTTATGAGATTTTTTTCATTTTTGAGGGAGACTGTAGTCTACAGAGAGAATTTAATATAAAGGTTTCAGATTTTTACTAACGAAAACAAAATACTGAAGCAGACCTTCCTCCATTCTTCCTCACTCAAAGTTTTTTTTTATACTTAAATGCCAAGGTGAACGTGTCTGAGATCAGGTTATTTTGTTGTTGTCATTAGTTGACTATTACTTCATTTTATCTGTAACTCCTATCCAATTTGCTTCTGTCCCAACTGTGCTCACCAGTCAGATGCTCTCTGTTAGCAGAGTCTTCCCAGCCGGCGCAAGCAGAGGTGTGCAGGGTCGTGTTTAATATGCTTGCCCTGGTCTGTCTCTCATTGCCCAGGAAAAGGAGTTCAGGATAACTGCTCTGTGATGCATCCCAACAGGAACCGGCTACATATTTCTGCTTCTGCTCATGATCTTAATTTCACCATGTTAAACATACTGTGCTAATATTCATTCACTGAGGACATGTTAAGTTGCCCTCCACAGTTTCAAGCTACTGTTGTATTAGATCATTTAAATTTATATGAAGTTCATAATTCCAGATACTTTGAGGGTTTTGATATATTTAATGCTATTAGCACTAAGAAAAAGAGTGAAAATACACCTCTGTAGAGTTCAGAGTAGTTATACCAGAGATTAATTTGGGCCCAATTTCTCCAGGGAAAACTGGTGATCCTCAAAGAGTGTACTCCATGTGCAAATTCTTTAATGTTTCACTGCACATTCCAGCTATGTGCTCCAGAATCCAATTCCTGTTTAAAGACTAACACTAAATCCTATTCTATTCTATGAGAAAGGTGAGGATTTTTTGAAAACATTTCTGAAATCTAGAGACATTGATGGAAAACAGGAGTTATTTAAGCATTTGTGTAGCAGTCATGCATATGCAGTATGTATACACAAAATACCTTGCATATATTCCGAGAGAGGCAGATTGAGCCTTCTCCTTTAAAACAACCTCTCTGACACTTTTGACATGCCAGAATGTTAAAAAGTGTTGCTATTTTCTGATGAGCAAGGGAAAGTAGTAAATGGATGCAATGCCCTTCTCCCAACTGTTGATCTCATTTATTTTGTGCATAAGGTAGAAAGAAACCTGTTTTCAGAAATGATAACAGCTTTGGAATAGAATTCAGCTGCAAGTTATGCTTACCGGCTGAAAAGAGTTTTCAGTCCATTTGGTACAACAATAATAGTCAAAGTTAGGGAACCATTTTTCTCCCTCCTAAATATGTCGTAGCACCAGCATGATTTTAACAAGATAGCTCTTCGTTTTCATTTCTTTCACTCATTCCTTGGGTTTGTTGCCAAGAGCAACACAAAGAATGCACCAGGGTGTCATAATAATCCTCCATTAAATCCCTAGTATTTGAATTTTAATGCTATAATTCAACAGCTGACAAAAGCCCATTGAGCAGGTCTAAGGAGAGGAAAAGAGCCAGTCCCATTTTCTCAGGGGGTGATGCTATAGCAACATGGAATGAATTTGGGGTCAGGGAACAAGCTGTCTCCAAGCTTTGTTTGCATTTCCTGGCTAAAAGTAGAATCTGGTGTTATAAATTTTACCAAAATAAGTGGTTATTTGGAGCTACATGAAGATCATTCGCTCTGTAAAAACCTTTGCCTTGTAAAAAAAGAGTGGAGACAACAAAACCAGCAGCCAGAAAGACAACAAACTAACAGACTATTTTCAAAAGTGCCAGCCTAAGAATCATTTCACAGTCCCTCTTCCTTCTCCCGTTTCTCTACCTTCCAGCGCAAACCCTGCACCAGAACTTGAAATGATGCAACACACTAAGTCCATTTTAAAGGAATAACACAAAGACAGCAAAGTCAATAACAGTGGAACAGAGACCTCTTATAATCATCAAAGACCTTGGGAAAGGCTGGTATGTCATTTGTTATGCTTAGCTGTCCCCACACTGAAGGCTTTTGTGCTCTGGGGAATGTTGTTCGGTGGAGACAAATGAATACACCTGGAAGACAATTGTCCATTGTGCGAAACGCTGCTCATCGGGCACAGCGCAGCCCCCCGCCCTGCCACCCTCCCCTCCCAAAGCCCTCCTCTTCGCTCAGGGCCGAAGTCGCGGTGTGACTGTTTTCAGAACTGAGTTTAGTGGGGATTAGAGCTCAGGGTGCCTGCAGGTAATACAGTATATTGGCGATTTCTGTGGTTTTCACTGTACCGTGAGGTATATGCTAAAGAGGGTTGATGCATTCTTCTTCTCATTTAAAATAATCAGCAATTCATTAGATAACAGTGATATAAAGAGATATAAAATATTAGAAATAACGAGATATGCAATTCTCTGTGTGGAGATACAGATTTTGTTACTGAAGAAAACCATCCATGTTTTATTGTATTTGAGATCATTGAGCCTCTTTCTCTGTTTTTCCACTTTGAAATCCGTTACTGATCACCTGTAGCCAGCCAGCTCCCCAACTGCTTTGCTGCTGGAGCCTGCTGCAAGGACCTCTCAGGTTGGGCACTTCTTGTTCAGGCTATGAGATCAGGGACAGGTCAGCACAGGGAGTACGGGTGTTAACAGCCTGATGTAAGGTGGATGGAGTGTGTTTGGTAGGTGAAGTGACGCAGCCGGGATGGATGAAGGAGGAACTGCTGTGACAGTAGCATGAAGAAGTGAGACAGATGGTTTTGAGGCCTTTGAGAAGTATGTGTATAGGAAAGAGCAGAATGAGTAGGAACTGGTACAGCAGCAGCCCCTCTTGCAGCTCATGTCTACTTGCTGCTTGGTCCCGCAGGTGTTGGTGGTAGAGTACAAGACACCTGGAGTAGGGGGGATGCTGCCTTGAACCGTAGTGCCTGCACATCTTACTGACGGGGTGGCATTTTCTGTCTTTCATGCAGATGCCTCTAACAAGGGTCTGGGGCACAAGGATTAGGAAGCCTTCCTCCTTCTAACCTCTCCCTCCAGAGCTCAGTAGCAAAGGCTTTCTACAACAAAAACAGGGCTAGATAATGTCTTCCTCTGTGATTGCCGACCTTTCCTACTGTGTGCTTCTGGATGGGGGAAGCCACTGAGGAGTCGGTGAACCACTCCTCTCTTCAGCATACTTCTGTGACAAAACAGTATGTCCCTTATTTTGTTTGTCAACAAACTCATTACAACAAATTATTGTTTTTCCCGCATTTCAAACTTACATGGGCCAAACCTGCATCACAGGTGCTACATGTAATGCATGTGGCTCTTGCTAGCCTGTCTGGATGAAAGTACTATTTTTTGGAAGTACATTGGAAAAGTACCACTTTTTGGAAGTGGTACATCCCTTTCTGATCTGCATAGTGTAAGCATCTATTTTCTATCCACTATTATACTAATATTATTAAGCTGCTCATTCATAGTCCTTTAAAAACGGAGTACCTTGTGCCTGCATTTTCTTTCCCATGTCTGTGAATTGCTTTCTAGTTCAGTTTTGCTGTATCTAAGATGAACAGATTTTATGAAAATTCCATTCTTTCACCCTATAAAGAACTGTTTTTCAATAGAAAAGCTGTGAGCACTGGAGCACCACTCCAAAAGAGTTCAGCTCACTTGACTTCAGGGTCTTTA
>NW_009646090.1:0-4624 GCF_000690535.1 Cariama cristata
ATATCATATCAACATATCAACATAGTTAGATCACCCAATTTCAGTCTATACTTTATATGTCTATACTAGGAGCTTAGAAGGAGATTCACATAAGGTAACGTAATCTGGTGAGGCTCTTTGCCCTGGTTTCCCCTGCTAGTCAATGGAGAGACAGTAGCTTTTCATAAGAGGAATCTAGTTTATCACCAGTGATTTGAGAGGCAACCTTTGCAAAATTCCCCATCTCTTCAGTCTCCTGAGTCTCCCAGTATATTCCGTAGAGGAACACAGATTTTTCAAGCTGTACCTAATGGGACTTTCACCAGCAGTCACGTTCTCTCCTTCTGCTGATCCCAGGTGAGGGTGAGACTCAGAAGCCCACCAGCTCTCCCTAACCCTATCCTTTGCTCTTCTGTTTCCACAAGACCACTGGGCAAGTGGCCTGGAAGCAACTTGCAGCACACTGTGTCCAAGTGACTGAGGAGCTCGGTCCCCAGCGTGACCCGTGGCATATACACACACTCCTTCTGGTCACAACACTGAATGAAGACAATCTGAGAATATTAGTAGAGCTGAACCCTGCTAAGACCTCTCTGCATTGGCAGATTTCTTCCTAGTCTGCTACTTTGTTCTTCTACATTTTTGTTATTATAAATTGATCCAAAACAGCCTTTTTCAAGAACAGTTCTTACTGCACTCTCAATGAAGGGCTTATTTTAGCCAGTACTAAAAGATGAGGTATTTGCATATACAAATAAAATTTAGCTTCAAACACTGTTTCTTTTGTATTTCAGAACTGTACCTAAAGGACTTACACTTTTTGTATGAGAACATAGGCACAAGCATTTTGGTATATCATAACACATTAAGGTATTGCTGTAATTTAATATTTCTTTGGCACCTAACATGTTAAATAACATAAAATTAATTGACCTGAGATGGCATACAACACTTGGATTACCAAGTTAGGCCAGAGAAAGAATTGTGAATGAGTATAAGAATTTGGTAGCTTTTTTTGCCCTCTGGATAATGTTTTGGAAAGATTATGTCCATATGAAAGACATACAGTTCTTTATTAACATTTTTGCCCTCATTGTTCATAGATGGGATCATTATTTAAATCCTGAGTGCTAGAAGTATGACCTGTACCATACCATAGGTTATGAGAAAGCCTATGACACAGAGTTCAAATGGCAAATTCTGCCTTCTCTCTCATTCTTGAGAACACTTTGGAGAACTGTGTCCAGAGAGCACTTGGACATTTTGGCCATCTGGTGGAATTATAGGCTAAGGAGGGGAAATCAGGAAGGAAAATGGGCCCAAATGTTTTACCATTTAAGTCACGAACGTTCCTGAAAAATCCCTGCTTTAAAAAGAAAAACAACCAAAACCAAATCAGTTCTGTTGCAAACTGCAGACTAGCACAGGCTGGAAAGATAATTTCATCCAAGGTTGTCATCTCCTGCCAAACAAGAAAGGCAACTGAAAATATTTGGAATATATTTCTGGGTCTTCAAATGTAGAGTTTGGGTTTTGATTGGTATCACTTATATGAACTAGACTTGTGGATAAAGAAGATAAAGGAATCAGATCTTTAGTGCAAGATTGTCTCAAGGGCTGACTGGTTTCCAGATGTCTAGCTAAGGGATCATGCAACATTTTCTCTCCACTTATAATTTTCCCCTCTCTCTTCTAAAAAGTTCATTTGATTTTTTTAAAAGAGTAAAGAAAAAGGAAGTTGCAATATTTTGAGTTTTATTTGGAAGTTTAGTAATAAGATCAACTCTAGGGTATCCCAGGCTTATGTATGCTTGGTTTGGCTCCATACTGGCAGGGGCACAGGCATTTTTATCATGCATTGCACTAGCCACTCCAGAAACATTATTAAAATATTTCCTTAGAGTCCAGAGTAGCCATCACTGCACAATGTGACCCACTGAGGGATTTGGCAGCACCTAGAGAATTAACCTAGAACCTGTCACCAGACCTGATCTCTGAATCAACCTCTACAAAAGTTCCTTGCAGAGCTCTAAGAATTGTCTGACTTCATGAAATAGAGCTAAGAAATTTTCTCTTTTGCTTTGATGAAGGCCATTTCTTTCTTTTTTTATTCTAGGCCCTTATACTACCACCCGTCACATCAAACTTTGAGCTCATAACAGAGACAGAGCATACATACCACATGGCAGGGTCTTCTGAAGTGAAATAAAAACTGTAAATACTTGTATGGCTACACCTTCATTTATTTCTTAGTACTCTAATGACCAACTGTAGGATGGGATTTTATAGATTGTCCCTTACTGAAACTCTCTCTTTGGGAAAATTTAACTCCTCTCTACTACTCCTCTGTACTGTGGGCCAGTCTGAATTATTCTGCCAAATCATGTATCACATTTAGTCCATAGCCTATCCCAAATATGAGCATCACACTTTCTGCCTGAAATAAGATTTTCTGCTTGCTAACTGACAGCCCTACAGTGTTATGGACTGGAGCCAGTGGGGAACTGGTGTGTCCCCCCATTTAGCATGGCCCTGGCCAGAGCACATTTTCTTCCTCCAATTTAGCAGCAGACCCACAGGAACAGGTATCATACCTTCCCTCTAAAATGCCATACATGTCCTGCGCTCACCTGCACTTCCATCCTCTGTGAGACAAACTTTTCTCACGCTCACAACATCCCCCAGCACTGATTAACCACTCCGCAGGATGTCCCCCATGCTGATTTTCCATCTCATGGATTCTCAGTCTTCTCTTTGAGCACTCAAAGAGTGCTTTTAGCACATAAGGCGATCTCTCTTTGGAGTACAGCTTTAGCAGTTACCTCAGTATGGGAGAGATTTAGAAGCTGACATAAAATTTGATCCAGCGATGTGCTCTGTGCTCTGAGCTCCCAGGGGCCGTGTTGGATCAGGTTCCTTCAATAGTAGCTCAGAAGTCAGACTCAGAAGGAATTTAATATTTAGCTCTCTTAGACATCTTTGAAACTCCTAGTCTTAAAACCAGACTAGTTACTAAAAATACATACATTTTTTTAAAAGTTTGAGAGTAGCTGTTTGTACAAGCTGTAGTCAACAAGCCCATTACAACTCATTGAACTGCATCTTACAGCTACCTCTGTAAGGTGTCTTTCACCCTTCATGCTTTTCTCTCTACGAATCTTCTGTGCTGCTTCAAAGTTAGAACACACATTGGATATTTTCTCTGTAACATTTGGCTGTCCGTCAGAGTGAGAGCAACGTTAGGTGTAAATCACAAGAGCACTTGTTCCAATTTAAATATTATTTTTGTACTGGGTCTTAGACTATTCCCTCATATATCAACTGTTCCCATGCAGACCAGCACAAGAACATCTGTTTAAAAACAATCTGTTTATTTTATTACATCTCCCAAAGTTGTGCTTGTGAAAGCATACAACAATACTGGGAAAGGGAGAAGCTTTCTTATTTCTTTGAGTTCACATATATGACTTAGTTTGCTGAAACAAAGCTTGCCTAATCAACTCAGATACCCATCTTGTCCATGTGTTGTTTCAAAGCAAAGCAAACGAAAGAGAATCTAAGGATGAGAACATACCATTTCTCAATATTGCCAGGCCCAGGAAAAATGTGCAGCTAACAAAACACTCTGTTTAATGAACTATTTCTATACTTAGCAATTATTTTTATATGATGAAGCAGGTTGGTTATATTTCTTTTTTGGGTTTTGGCTTTTTTGGGGTTTTTTTTGGAAGTAGTAACATTTGGATTTTATTTGAAAAGTTAAATAAAATTCTACTTAGGATGTACATTAAAAATATTGACTTCAGTGTTCTATTCACTTCTGATACATTCACAGTTAAATAACTGATAAACCGTAGGAGTACTTAGTGCTGAAATATTGCCAATACAATTCTGTAACTAATTATTGCTGCTCTGTAAAAATAATATTGAACATATGCATGACTCTTTTTACGTGACAATTTCAAAATGCTTTATTTAAGTCCTACAGTTGTTCTGAGAATTAGTCAAGTAAATCTCTTTTCACCTTCCAGGAAGGGGAACTAAACTACAGGTAAGTTAGTACCTACATACTGGACATGTAGTGCCCTCCACACGTGAGACTGTTCATGTCTCGGTTACACCAACAACAACCTGACCGGTTGTTGTTCAGCAACTGGGACCTGAACAGTAACGGCTCATGTTGTTTTCCGTGGCCAGGACTTAGATCTCCGATTTCTTGGTCAAAAGAAACATTGCATCAAATCAAGTATCACCCATTGCATGAGTCTGTAAAGTGCTTCCAACAGGCTCAGACTGAGTCAATAGAGCAGGGAATGTTAGACAGTTTTGCTGTTTCTCCAGTGTCTACAGTGATAAAAATAGATTACAGAAACATGTCGACTGTAACAGAGCCTAATTTTATTTTCAGGAAATGCTTCAGAAGAAAATAAATTCCCTTACAATATAAGAGCAAACATCTTGTTTTCTGTACATATATTTATTTGCTATTCCAGTCACATTCTTACTTCCTCACAGTGCGATCGGTATTACTGTGTCCAGAGCAGTTAGCGTAGTTGAGCTTTCAGACCAGAGGTTCTCAAGCTATAGTAGACTTCCCACAAAGGAACCACACATTTCAAAGCCCTAGACATTTACTGCAGCAGCA
>NW_009646091.1:0-4858 GCF_000690535.1 Cariama cristata
CCCTGCATCCCGCCCATGACACAGCAAAGCCTTAAAGAAGGTGCACGGGACCAAGCTGGAACCTGCCAGCAATGCGTTCACCAATTCACGTTTAACCCTCCAGTACTGGGTCACTGGGATGAAGGCTCCCCAGCCCTAGAAGAGTGCCTGCGTCAGGAAAACAGAGCAGAGCGTGTCAGAGAGCTGTGGAAGGAAGCACCCGCTACGCCCGACCACAGGGAAACGCCTCCTGCAGAATTCCTCTGGAGGCTGCCAGGACGAGTCTTTCATCCTGATGAGTTTCTCCCAGGAGTGTGGGATTGTCACACCCAAGCAATGCGAAGCTGCGGGCCAGCAGCGAGCTTTTGGCAGGACAGTTACGGTGCCACAGCTGGCTCTGTCTGTACTTGTCCTTCCCTGGGTCTCAGGCAGCCAGGAACTACGAGTTCTGTTTTTTTAGGCTGACCTAGCATACAAGCTTAGTTGATCCAGGCAGTAGTATCGGCCTTAAACCGCCAGTCAGAAATGCAACACCCTTTCCCCTTTCCCACTGAACAAACAGGACCATCATTATTTCCCTTCATTTGAATGGTTCAATTAGAGGAAAAAAAACCCTGAGGCAATTTTTGTTACAAGTCTGTATTTCTTCCAAAAATAAATATATGAACCCGAGACCAGGAACCAGCCTGTGCTCGACAGGAGCAGAACCAGTACAAAGGCTCTGTGACAGTCTCTGCTCAGCGGGACGGGGCGCTGAAGCTCTGCAGAGCACCGTGTGACGCCCGGACAAACGCCATGTCCTGCCTGTACTTCATGGCAGTGGGTGGCTGGCGCCTGAGCAGCTGGTCACCGCTGTCCTTTGGGTCAGGGTCATCATAGATGGTCGAGATGAGGATGGGAGCGTCCCGCCGGGGCTTTTTCACTTTGCTGAAAGTTGGCAGTTTCTCCCCGTGGTACCTAGAGGGAAGCAGGAAACATTCGGTCCAACTTTGCTGAGGCAGTCAGACAACCCTGTGCATCCCAGCTCATTTCCTTCACATGCTGCAGGAGAAAGGTGGACCAATACAGGGCAGTAAGGATTCTTGTCCTATTCCTGGCTGTGAGATTGCTCTAGAACAAGAGCCAGCCCTCACAGCAAAACACAGCACCACACAAACCCTCCAGAAACCCCACAGAGAAAGTAGGGGTGAGGTGCACAGCTACAGCTCAGGTCTCTTGCACTTTCCCCACCAGAATACCGTAGCACAGGTGAACCTCAATCCTCAAGCACAGTTCTCCCTCTGTGTTTGTCTGCTGCATGAACCTGCAAATGGTTCCAGTCCTACTCTAACACCACAAGCTCCTCTAAGGAGCACTGGACCGTCAGGAAGAGCAGCGTATTTAGCTCTGGAGCTCCGTGGCAGGCCCTGCCACCAGCTGCGCAGAGAAAGGCAGATCCCTGGGACAGCCTTACAGTTCTGGTTCACACTCTGCTCCTTTTGCGGCCGGTTAGCTGCTGTGTCAGCCCAGCGAGCCCGGCCAGAGGCTCTGAACACAGGCTGGCAGGGTAGGGTTGGGTACTTACCCCAGCCCCCTCTTGCATCTGGGGTTCTGACCCTCGTTGTCCAGAGCTTCGGCCATTCCAGAGTTGCTGCTCCCCAGTCCCAGCCCCTCTGTCCAGCCCTGCTGCTCCAGTACCTTCCTGCCAAAGCCCTGGGAGAGGGGAAAAAAAGGTCACAGAGCTGCTGGACAAAGCCCATCCTCATCTTTCCAGAACCCTCTGCCCCCTCCCCACATCCAAGACCTCTGCTCCCCTGAACCCACATCCCCTGAGCATCGCCAGCACAGCCTTTCCTGTCCTTCCCCATCTCCTCCTGAGCACACACGCAGAGCACACCTTGGTGTATCTCTCGAAGGTGCCAATCTGTTGCCCTGAAACAGACCCATCCTCCAAGCCATCCCGGAGTCGCTGTTCCAGCCACATCTGGACCGAGTCCCGAGCATCCTTATCACCTCCATCTAGTGAGAAAGAAGCAAGAGTCACAGCAGTACAGCTCAGGAAAGGTGTTCACTGCCATCGTTTCCCCCAGAGCACCACGCAACAATGAGGCAGAACCTGTTCTTTTTGGCAACTCTCACTGCCAGACAAGAAAAATGTTGTTTCAAGTACACTGACGTCTTGCGACGCTTTCAAAGGATGACAAGGCCAAAGAGTTACCCACTGCAGAAATTCTGCAGGGTCAGAAATTCCCAACCTCCCTGGTTTCCTCGGGGTGTGGGGTGGAGTTCAGCTCAGATACCTTTGTCATAGTAGATGCTCATGTCCACATCCCAGTCATCCGCAGTCTGCTCATCAAAGTCTGCCAAGAGAAGGAAAGCAACAGTTTTGGTGATGGTTGTGGAAGTCTGACAAGAAAGAGCTGCTTGCTGGTGGCCCAGCTCCCTATTTTCTCTAACAAGATGGGAAAGAAACAGTATTAGAGACTCCGCAAACCACAGCACTTACACAAGTGCCAGTACGCTGCCAGTAGGACCACTGGGGTCTCTGGCAACTGGATTGAGCCACTGCAGGTTTTGCGATCAAGGGAAAGTTTAAAAAGTGATGGCAAGATGCCTGTATGTGTAGTGGATCTGGAATGCTCATATGGGGTTACACCTGATTTACCTGCAGAGCTGGGCCCCCCTGCTTGCGGTGGTTAGTTTGTGGCTCAGCGACACAAACACCAACATTACCTCCATTCTTCTCCTGCCAGTACTGAGCATCCGTGTAGAAGACAAGGCCTGAGCCACCTTTCTCCCACTTCAGCTCAATCTCCTCTTCGAAGAGCCGCTCCTCTGCACGGTCCTGCTTGGTCACGTCCTCGTGCAGAGCCTCATGTCGCTCCCACTCCTCACAGGTATCATTGTCCTGCAAAGGAGCCGGTGAAAGGTGGGTGACACTGACAGCACACAGCCTCCTCCCTGTTTCCCTGACCCTTGTGGCCCATTGCAATGCCTTCCCTCCGAAACAGCTTTGTCGACAGAGCTCGTCTCAGCCTGCTGTTTTCAGGCACTAACACGACCAGCACCGATGACCTCATTCCCCTGACTAATGCCATCTTCAGAGTCAGCAGGCAGAAGTGGTGAAAAACACCACATCACACCCACTTCACGGCATGCTTTCGGCAGCGTACCCAATCCGTAACGCAAAGATGCCCATTTAAGGAGCAGGTGTGTTGTACATAAAGTCAGCACTAGCAGCAAATTAATTCCACTCAAGTTGATCTTTAAAGAGATTGTGTCGGTTCCAGTGAACCAGCTTGCTGGCACAGACACAGATCAGACTGACAGCTTTACTGCTGCCTGCCCAGTTCTGGGCAGAGCCCTCCAAGGGAGACGTTAACCAACTAAGCCAAAAGAATGAGTAGAGATCCAGGAAACAGAGCCTGTGAGAGACAGCTAGAGGAGTCTGTTTAGTCTGGAGAAGAAAAGACTGAATAAAAATTTTGTAAAGGAGGGAACAAAGTTTTCTCTGTGTCCACTGTTGCTAGGAGAATCTAATGGGATAAAATTGCAGCAAAGATTTGGCATCTAAGTTAATTCTGGTATACCTGAGAACGGGAATGGCTTGCCTCAGGATTATGCTGCCTCTGTAATGACAGGGGTTTGTGAGAACAGGCTAGACAGGCGCCTGTCAGGTGGAGCAAAGTGAGATAAGTCTCCAGAGAGCCTGTCCAGCCCAGTTTTCTAGGAGTCTTTGTCATGAAAGCCATTTTTCTCAGAATGACTAACTTCAATCACAGGAGCATTCAAGGTCAACCATTTGTACAGCTCTATGTGTTGTTTCCAGCACATGACCATGCTCCCAAATCTCCGCTCACCTCATTTACAAGCAACAGCAGAGCCAGGCCAATCTGCCATGTAGCAGGGCAGAGACCTGCTCCTGCAGCACCATCCTCCACCTGTGCTCGCTCCTCTGGACCAAACCCTTCGGGTTCAACCCCTACAACCAGCTTGATTTGGACAAGCAGTTTTGGAGGCGTTAATGCCCACACTGTTCATTTGCCAAGCGGCTCAGTGCACCAAGACGTGAACAACCGTATTTTAACACCTTTTTTAGACAAGCGATTTTTAACTCTCTCAGAGATCATTTTTAATCTTTTAATTGTATTTTATATTGGCCCTCTCAGCTTCACAGCTACAATAGCTAACCTTGGATGGTGCTAGAAAAATCCACTTACATCATCTGAGTGTGACTCCTCTTCCTCCTTCTCCTGCCCCTCCTCATCTTCCTCAGCACAGGCTGGGTGAGTCACCTCAGATCTTGCCACAGGCCCCTCTTCTTCTGTGATCTCATCCCCCGTAGCAGTGTAAACTCTCTCTTCTTCTATAACTGTCTCACTGTCCTGGTATTCAAAAGGCACATTCCCATACCTACGGGATGAGCCTGTCTTTGGAAAATCCAGCTGCAATTTCTTGATAATCCGGGGAGGCAGCCTGCAGGCCCGGATCAGCTCCAGAAAAACTTTCAGCGGGGTGCCCACGTTCCCGTAAGGCATGAAGGAAGGGGGGTTGAACTCGGGCAGCCGCTTCAAGTCTGCTTCTGTGACAGATTCACCTGCGGCCGCCTTGTCCTCACTGCAGGGAAATGTCTCTGTGCCTGGAGGAGAAAAGGAATGGTTTTGTGGGTGAACACATACTCCACCAGAGAGGGGTAAATGAGAGCCCTCCAGGGCTGGAGTGGGATAAGCAGACCCCAAACCGACTCTTCTTGCCTCATAATGGATTTAAGGAAATTCCAGGAGGGGTTTTAACCACCCGGTGCCCTCAGGTTGGCTGCTGCGACCCGCACGGGTGGGATTCGGTGCCCAACCAGTCCTCCGGACCCTTCCAGGCCCATGAGGGCCCGGCCCCCCCCGAG
>NW_009646092.1:0-4732 GCF_000690535.1 Cariama cristata
GCTGCGGGAGCTCGGAGGGCTGAGGGTAAGGAGCCCTGCCTGGAGCCGAGACACAGCGCTTAGCTGCAAAACGCCACACAAAAACACCTTTAATCTGTCATTGGGTGTTTTCATGGCATAAAAAACTAGCTTGTAGGAGTGAGGGAACTGAGATCGGGCCCAGAGGGAGCATGTGGTGGAATATGTTACAGTGTAGGAAACCCTGAAAATGAGGAATACTTTTTCCTTGTGAAAGTAGTACAGCAAGAGGACTTGTCGCCCGGCATGAAGGCTCTGGGTGGCGTGGAGAGCCTGAAGCTGTAGCACTGTAGGGCCAGCAAAGGCAAAATGTCCGCTCCGCTTACACTTAACGATCTTCTGGGGAGCGGCACGGCCTCGTATGTCCATGGATGGTGCAGAGGTTCTAGCTTACAGTGGTCCTACTTACGTCATGTTACAGTAATACGTGGCTATAAAGTGCAGCTTCACATTTTTTCAAGCTTTTTAAAAATCTTGCAAAGCATGCTGACATAAAAAAAAATATTCACTGTTCATTTTCCATCCATGTAGCTATGAAACCATGTAATTTATCAACATCAAATGATGATACTGTTAGGAAAAAAAGAAAGCAAGGAATCCTGTATGTTATAGCAAAAGAAATCAATCTTGGTGAGTTTTCAAAGAAATATGTGAGGAAAAAATAGTCCTGTAGCAGTTCTTCTAGTCTTTACTGCTGTCTCATGCCAGGGTTGAATTCGTTACTGTTAATCATATCCCGTAAGTTGATGTATGGTTTCCATCAATATCTCTATGAAGGTGATTTAACAACTTATTATGGTAGCTTGTCCCATTGCTTCACAAATCATATGGTTCTCTCCAGTATTTTGCATATTTTCCTTGTTGCCATTTTCATTTTTGTTAATTATTCAGCTTCTTTTATACAGGCAGGCCAATGGCACTGACATTGAGATACAGGCACTTGAGTTTCCATTCACTTTGTTTTTCTAGACAACACATACCCAGTTGTCAGAACTTTCTTTTTACTGGTGTCACCTTGCAAACCTTTTGCCATTCTTACTTCTTACAAAATTTTTCACAATTTTTTAAATGAGAAAGTTAAAAAATGAGTTACAAAATGACTATGGTTCCAGCTACACATTCTGCTCTTGCTAAAGTATGGGTTGACTGCAGCCAACAGCCAAACCCACACAGCTGTTGCTACCCTCTCTTTTGGGATGGAGAGAAAATAGGAGGAAGGCGAGAAGGCTTGTGGATTTAAATAATGACAGACTAATAGCGAAGGCAAAAGAAAGCCCAGACGCTGTGCAGGGACTGCCCAGCATGAGCCAAAATGCTGGTGTGTTATCAACACTTGGTCACAAGTGCAAAACACATACAGGCTGCTATGAAGAAAGTAACTTCATCCCAGCCAGACCCAGTATCTACGGTAGGATGATCTAGAGCTGAGATTAGAAGTTAAAAAATTCAAGTCTATCTGAAAAGTTCCTCAAAGAATAATAAGAACCTTGGCAAAAAGCATGGGATTGATAAACTTTTGCAGAATTGCAACTTGCTCTTGTTTTTCTTTCAGTTTTATCCATGTAAACCTGCGGGTTCATACTACTCCCTTTGGTTTCTTCAATAGTCTCTTGCTCCCCCAAAATAATCTACATGTAGGATCCAGTTAATTTATGGAAGCAGCATTTCATAGCCTCTGTGCTTTAGCATCCAAATTTTAGATATTACTGCACTTCTTTTTGAAGTATGTGCCGTAAGTATGTTAAGCACATGTGGATGTTCACAGGGTTGGCAGTTAAAATGGTTTCCTGTGGTTTGAAATGTCAAAAGTCCTTTCCCCAAACTACATAGAAAATAATTTTATTGTCTACATAGTGTGAATCTATCATTTCTTTGTCTTAAACTACAGCAATGGTTTGAAATTGGAACAAATCTGATTTTCAAGAATGACAAATACCAAAAATACCAAAACAGGTACACCTTTTTGTTGCGCATCTAATCCTAACAGATCCATAGCAAATTAGAGAATCATAGGAACTGCATATTTAAATAATCGGTCAATTTACTGAGGGAGCATATGTCATTTCATGTCATCACTGTTACTGTAAAACACATAAGAATTGGAATGACAATTTCTGAGAAGGAAAAGAGCAATACAGAAGATAAAGCAGTATTTTATTCTTAAATCTGTACTGATTTTATACCTTTCATTTTAAGAATCTGTACTTCAGAAGGGTATGGGTTTAACTTTTAAGGAGACTCAACAACTATTGACTTTATTGATTTTAGTCCTAACTTGACTTTAGCTGTGGTCCTGCATTATTAGTGATTCTAAAATTTAGGCTGAAAGCAGAGACAGGCAGATTTAGATAACACATTTGAAAATGTAATCATAAGATACTCAGCCAAACCTTTGGAAAGTCTGTTACCAAGCCATGTGCAGAACCAAGAGTTTACTGTTTCTAGTGCTGTGTTTTGACTATAGCACTTTTCACAACCTTTTTACCTGCAACACAATTTTAATATATTATCTTGTAATTGAAGAAGTTAATAAAAAGTGGAAATGATGCAGTGTGATTTTTGTGCAAGTAACAAAATCTACAAAGAATGGTATAGAATAATGAAGTGCAGAGTAGGTATAAAATAATTTGTTACTAAAATCAGAAAGATAACTACAAGAACTGAAAGGTTTTTGGGAAACTGAAGTGTAAACCGTGTTACGCAAAGCATCCATAGGCAGCCATGAAATTGGAGATATGGTCTGAATTTTCATAAGTACCTGTATGAGTTATTAATCAGTTGTTCTGTTCAGTCAAATGGTTTGCAGTCTGTCTTTTATCCTGGTTTTAAGCATCACATGTGCAGGGAAATTTGTTCAGAATTATGCAAGATAATAGAGCAAACCTTGTGAGATAATGAAAGTTAACTGGTTGCCTGGGCATTTGAAAACGTGCTTAACAATTTCTCAGAAAAATTACCTGAAAGTGTAAATAATGTCCACCACCTAAATATTATAAACAGCATAATTTACCTGCTTGTATCAACATGTGCCACAGAGGTGTTCCTCCTGATGTAGTGTCTGAGCAGAGTGCTCTTTAAGGACAATGTTTCTCCCGTCTCTATTTGTTGAAAGTTAGGAGTTTCCTTGAGAACAATTCTGATGAGAAGTGTGTGATGGGAGGTGAAGAGTCTGAAGCTTACCTGAGGAGCGCCCTGTGGTTTGATGATATGGTAGGCTCATCAATGTGGATACAACTTGCTGAGCAAATATGTGTATTTGCTATATATAGTATATAGGGTAGACCTCTCCTAGTGCTTTCCTCTTTGATGGACATGTTTCCCCTTCTAGAACTCAGTTGTGTGGCAAGGAGAAACCCTGACTTCTGTGGGAAGAAATTTAGGAATGCAACAAATGTTAATCCTCAAGTCAAAATAAGACACACTGGCATCCCTGGGACAGCATCTCTTCCTCTCTCTTTCTCTGACCTTTTCCAGGTTTGCAATTTTATGCATCCTAGGACTCTTCTGTTGCTTCTGGTTCCTTGGAGCTCTCCCTTTCAAAGCAGCTGTGGGTTCAGTTCTGTCACATTTTCACATGTGAGGTCTTCTTGGGACTCCCTACTCCACCCATTCCCCAGGAAGGCTCACACTCACCAGACAAGTCTGCTGGGAATTTTTGTCTGTGATGTCCATTTTGCCTAAAGGGAGATGAAGTGGAATGGGCCTGTGGCACCGGACTCTCATATAAAACCAGCTGACAGCTTTCCAGGATCCCCAAAATGTTCTGCCCCTACTACATACCAGGAATAAGTGAGTAGCCCACTGTTTAAATTCAGAACAAAACTTCCATTGCCATCAGCATGAGCCAGCTGGGTTCTTACTGTCTTTTTGTAATGCGTTGCCTCAGGTATAGCATAAGGATCTTGCAAGCAGCCGCTGTGCATTTTTCCAGTCTTCACTGCAATTGGATTCACATGTAGCTATGCTCTTGTTGGTACCGTTGTTACCATAGATAAGAGCTGAACAAAAGGCGACACAGATGTATTTCTTCTTGGGATAACAGGGAAGGTTTTTTTGTACCATGGAAGTGTCATCAAGAGGTCCAGCTTTGCTCAAACAAGGTGTCCTTCAGACTTGTGCCTGTTCCAGCTTTAGAAAACCTAAGAGCTGCAATGTTTTTATGATGGCCAAGGCTGCTGTAAATTTTGTTTTTATCTGTGTTGGGTGATTCAGAGAACCGGGATCTTTTGGAGCATCTAAAGGTGACTGAGCAGGACCGAGAAGCACTGCACATACCACCTAAGAAGAGAAACAAACTTAAAGCCCAGTGGCTTGCCCTGTGGAGTTAACTGTTGAAAATAAACATTCATAAAACCTTTCAACTTTGTGGTCGGTAGTGTCCTTTTAAAAAAATATGGGAGGAGGGGGATTGCGAACACAAGTGCACAGCACGTCAGTTGAATTGTAAGTTTTAGTTACGTAATATATATACAAAAATCATTGCCAGAAATACAGGTGTGAGTCTTCTGAAACAGTTTGAGTAGCTGTGGCCACGGAGGAAGCTACCTATTCATTTTTTACAAAATGCATTACCACATGGATTATTTTTTAAAACCACCATGAGTTTTTAAAACCATACCATCATTAAGATGACTTTTTAAGAACTATTCTAGTCCCTTCTTATGGTGATGTAGGAAAGATACACAGTGTGTATTGGGTTTGTGTGGCAAGGTTT
>NW_009646093.1:0-4619 GCF_000690535.1 Cariama cristata
AACCATAATGATTCTATGATTTTATGATTGCAAGACCAGGGCCTCAGTTATTTTCCTCCTCCTCCCTACCATCTGCCTAATCCGTAGCACTTTCAGCTATTCTATGACTAATATCTCTTTGCTTTTCTGTATTGTTTATAGAGCAACTATATCTTCAAACAAAATGCAAACAAAACTTCCAATAATGTTTAAGTAACAGGAAAATTCAATACTAAAGAAAGAGGAATACAGGACTGGAATCAAAAATTTACTAGATCACTGAGTTATATATGTATTTCTATCTTTGCCATGGCACTATGTAATCCGTTCCATAAACTGAAAAATCTGTTTCGTAATTCATGTTATTGAACTTGCTGTCAAATCAATCCAAAACTAAGGGATCAGGTAGTCTAAATTATGCCTCAGATTCTGATGTTGTAAATACTCAGCTTCACTAAGGTTAACACTACAGCTTACTTCAAGTAGCATACAATTCAAGAGGTGTATGTGATAGTAAGATTAGGCCCTGAATCGTCATAATTACACTCTCAAATATCTTGCTTCTTTCTAAAAAGGTTACTCTTTTCATTGACAATTAGGCAAGACAGAAGCTTAAAAAAATCCAAAACTTTTAGTATTTCCATTGGACCATTTTCCCAACTTACCTATAAGATAAATGCCTCTAAAACAGTCTCTGTGTATTTTTGCTTTCCTTTCAGTAGAAATATTTTCATTGAGCTGGTTTGCACTACAATGCTGTCAGTTTTGCAGTCTCTGGCCATGGATAAGCTCCAAGCAAAATGATGCATTTGGTACAAAGCAAGGTTGACTTAGTGTGTTGGCATTAATTACCCATTTTGACTAACAGTCTTTCAAGTGCTTCATGCTTTAGTGTTAAAAATTATGTGTATGTTTAATTCAGCAAGTAGGCTAGCTGATTTTGTAGAAATTTATCCAAATACATTTCTCATTGCAAATATGAAAGAATTCACTGTAAGTGTGAAAATATTAAAAAGGTGAAAGTGACAGGAAAACAAGAAAAGATAGTTGCATTCTACAGCAAAAATATTAGCATGTACTGCTACATCTTATTAACCTCAAAAAATTTCTTTGGATTTTCTACACTGTTTAAAGCTGTAGAGCATACCCCTTTTAAAACACATACTCAGGTTTGGAAACTATGTAAGTCCAAACTTCACATCACCTTCTGTTCTAACCCAATAGTTAAAGTCAGGCCATGGACACCTTTGTTGACCAGGTCAACTGCTTCACTTTTCTATTATCCTGAAAGGCAGATTCACTTCTATGGAATCTATGGACATACTATGGACACCACAACCCATTTTTTTCTCCCCAGTGTACATCATACACAAACAATGTAAGTTTCCAGTGCCTCACTGTAGCAAAACGTGTATTAGTGTGGTTAAAGCAAAAAAAAAGAAAAAGTAGCCTCAATAGCTTTAATGTCCCTTAATTGAACCACAAGAGTACCAGAAGGGTGGCAGCTCAGCATGTACTGTAGATCATTATGGAGGTGCTGCAGAGGACATTTTCCTGACAGCTGCTGTTTAGTTTCCCAGCAAGGATGAAACCCTGAAAACACTGAGGTCAACAAAAAATTTCCCAGTAACTTCAATGGAAGTGTTTGGCTAAAATATATTACAGCATTTTAAAAAAAGTTTCTTATCACTACAAGAGACCTCCGTGAACTACTCTTTTTAAAATACTGCATATAATTCACGCTATTAGTGTTAATTATGGCAATTAAGGTCAGAGTAATTTTTAAACAAAATCTGTACTAGCTATAAGTTTTAATCATAGCTACTGTTCCCCAGTTGGGAGTAACTTAACATACAGAGCTACTACCCCAAATTACATGTCCTCTAAATTTTCCTACTGAAAAATTAGTGATAGCAGAAAAAGCAAAGCAGGATAGAGAGTACTTATATCACACGAGTATGTAGAACGCCTCACACTTCGAAGATATAAATTCACACTTTCCAATGCTATACATTTCAGTCGAGACATGCGTTCTAGCATCTTATACAGCAGACACCACAGTAATGTATCTAGGCATACAAAAAAGGAATTCCAATAGAATATACCCCTTGGTCATGTCTTAGCCATATAATTAGCTACAGTCACTAAGAAAACCGGTTGTTGTACTTGAAGGGCTGACAACTGACACTTCAGCCTACAGTATGCAAGTCCCTGTTAGCATATGAGCTGGACAGAGTGAATATTCAATTGTTAGCACCTCTTCTCCAACAAAACATCTTACATCCTCCAAAACCAGTACATCTCTTTACTAGTTTCTCTTGCCAGAGAAAGACCTCTTTTACAGCACACCACAACATATTCAGGACTGTACAGCTGGTTATTCAGGTCCCATCTTTGCAATCTCTGTTTCTCTCTTCATTGACCTTTTATACCTCTGTTAACCCACTTAGACCTCTAGGGTCCAATTCAGAAAATTCAGAGCATCGCTCTAGCTCACAGAAACCACAGGAACTGCAACACCATCAGCTTGGGTTTGTTTGAGGAAATGAGTGAGAATTGCAAAACAGGGTTTACAAAGATGCTAGATTTTGAGAGAGGTACAATTGGATTTACTGTTAAAAAAGGTGCTATAAGAATTTCCAGAGCTATTTTACTACCACAGAAAACATGTCTGAGGAATAAGCTACTGTTATGTTAAACAAGTCTGTTGCATTGTAGAACAGGCACAGCATAACAGTTTCCACGCAACGCAGTAATAAGTTGTTACTTCCTTCAGCCCTGAAGTACATTAAACTAAAAAAACTGTTCAAGTCCCTTAGTCTTTCTGAGCAAGTATCTAACACTCCACATTTGATTTAGAGGTAATGACCTTAATTACCAATGCCTAAGTCTCAGGCACTCAGCCATCAGAACTGTACCCAGACAGGCATCTGGGTAGCCATACAATACTGCGTGCAAGAAGCAGCAGACATCTCAGAATGATCATCCTGAAGTGCCCACATGCTGACTTAAAAGCTCAACAAGTGGATCAGAAATCGACAGAGCTGGAGAGGGACAGAAAAATAAAAAATAAATGATCCCTAAATAGGCAAATCTCTGAATAGCTAGACCAGTCAGTCTGAAGGGAGATATAATTTCAGCAGTATGAAGGGAAAGTTCCTTGTGAGAACTTAGTCCAGTTACTTAGCTACACATTTTAAGCTGTGATCTACTTTTCAATATGTACTATATTATTAGTGTAACTACAGGAAAAACCCTCCAAAGTAGTTTAAATAAGTGTCATCCATACTTACTTTGGCAATATTTTTAACTGGTTTTCTCTAAGTTCCAATATCTGGAGTTTTGTTAATCTGTAACAGAAAGACATAACAAATTACCACAATGTACTGTATTTTATGATAAAAGCAATCTCTGAACTTATGTATATTGCTGAATTTCAAAAACAGATCTACAAGTCTGAAATATTTTTTCTGTAAGAATACAAATACGTTTTGTGCAAAAATCTGCATGTTATTTTAAATTAATTTACTCATTGGGGTTTGGTTTTGGTAAATGAGCAAACAAACTAGATCTTGCTGCTTTTCTGCACCTGTTTGAACACATTTGTTTTCCTTCATCCCAAAGATTTTAAAGCACTTCATTGGATTCATTATGGGTACATGTTATCATCATATATAGAAGTACACAGAAAGTAATAGAAGAAAGGTAGGATCAGTCTGCACAAGTTAAGATGCTGAATTTCTAATACTAGCAATGTATCAAACCATTTCATATAAAAAGCCTCATCAGAGGAATACCTGTGGTCTTCCACATGGTAAAAACAACCTTTAAATTCATCTTGGACTTCCTTCCACATTCTCTTTCTAGTCAGCTTCTTAATTCATGTTGATATTTCTCTTAGAAGACAGTTTGACCTTTCTTTCAGTAAATCCTTAGTTGCAAGATAAATAACCTCTAAATCCCAAACTGAAGTACTTGGCCAAGATAAGTTCAAAGCAGTCTTGACATTCAAGCAATGTACCATCACCAGTGGAATTTTTTGCAATGGGACAGCAGTGGCAGGACTATCTCTTTGTTAAATGAAAAGCAGAAACTGAGTTTGGTTTAAATACAGACAGGATTGTAAAGACAAGAATTCTACATGTGACCCACTAACAGCCCTCATACAACACAAAATAGGGCATTAAGTTCCCTGACTCAAAAACGAGCTTAGTGAACAGACCAGTCTTTCCTGAAGGTGCTTAACTGAGTACGTTGTTAGGAGAAATACAAAAACCTTAATTTTGATTAAGTAGTAAGAACTGCACTTAAAATAAAAATAGAAAGCTGAAAACAGTATTTATTTTTCCTCTAGACATTTGCTTATTTGGGGATGAATTTGAAAGTAGCAATCTGCCCTGCCTACGAATAACCTAAGAATACAACAGTCACCTTGAAACGGAGCAGAGGTCAACCTAGCGCAGCACTGCAAACAGTACTTGCCATTTGGTAGCAACTGCTGGAGGGGAACCTCCTCCCCCCAACTTCTCAAAGAAAAAACAACACTCTTAACAGTGTCGAAAGAATACCCTAATAAAAATCCAGTTCATGGTAATATCACTGCTGACAATCTAGGACATAACTGGAAAGGACTTCCTAGC
>NW_009646094.1:0-4804 GCF_000690535.1 Cariama cristata
ATATTCAGTGAATCCTTTCTGTGTTTGAGGACTAAGAGGTCACTTTTAGCCTACATGTTACAGAGACTAAATTGCAGTTATTTTTTATTTTATGCTCTGCAACTGCAAATACATACTATTTTTACTACACTTATTGCAAGTAAAAAGTACAAGTCATATTTAAATTATAAGCACACATGCAAAAAGGCCTACAATTCCTCAGGAGGGTTACAAAGGAATCAACAGAAATGCTAGTCTGTCTAACATCCTCTAAGTATATTTAAGGACATCTCCAAATCAAAAACTGTGGAGGACATTAACATTGACCGAAAGCAAATGAGAACAGAGCAGCCATACAGCAACAGGGACTCTCCATAAAGCTGGGCTACTGAAGGAAACTTTTTTTATACAGCCAGATGTAGTCCAGTAATGACACTCATGCTTCCAGAACACTGGCTAACTAACCATAACACCTCTGAAAACAAGAAAATAAGATCTGCAGTTCATCTTTGTCTTTCCTTTACTTCAGGCCTGGCACTAGCCACCAGGAATGGCCAATCTGTCACTACCAAACATAACAAACAAGTCAGGGATAATCCACCTTTTGAAATCCTCAATTCAAAAGAGGTTAACAGTAGTATTGTAAGAGATGAAGTATCTAAGGCTACGGGAGAGATAAGGTTGAGAGATAGAGAAATCTTTTGCTTGGCCAACAGTATGGCTGGTGAAGAACAATTCTGGAAGAACCAGCATTCCTTCACATTTGAGGCTACCATTTCATACCTGAGGGTAGCAGGTTCCGCTCAAAACACTGATCAAGGTCAGCTGCAGATTTCTGTCAAAAGGGCTAGAGTACCTGGTGTAGAAAGTATGCTGACTTTAAGTCACTCGAGGTCCTGTGGTACAAAGTCAAACTAGTAAAACTTGATAACATATTTGAATTGTCACAGGGAGTTAATGCTTGATCTGATGCATGCCCATTACATTTCTGCTGCTCTAGTTGTAGCTGAAAGCAACATTTACCATTAAACAATGGTGCAAAACAGAAGTGTCAATCTTCAGAACAAGTACATACCGGGAACAGCTGCTCTGAGTGTACGGTAATTTAGTTATCTACTACATGATTTGAGAAAAGGATGGTCAGTAATGGTTAGTAATATCACTAAGGAAAGAGGCGACTGGTGGTTGCTCTAGTGAAACAGAAACCTTGAGGAACACTGCTAGCAGGAGATGGAAACCAGAGTACCCTAACGCCTGTGCCTCTGCTGAATTCAATACAAAAGTAATAGGTTGAAGTTGTCTAGCCTGTACTATACAGGACACGTACCAGCTCCTCCTGGTCTTAACAAGTATCACAGAAGACAGTATGAGAGAGGCAGAACTAAGAAGGAACTGTTGCTTGTGCTCTGTCAACTTCATCTGCTTCAAGCATGTATGAATCGCGGCTTTCCAAGACAGATTCTTGTACTGTCAGATTCCTGGGTTAGAGATGTACTGCACTTACTTGCGGAAAAACTCATTTTGCTGCGTTATGACCACTGTATTGGGCAATTCAGGTAATACTTTGTAGCAATAACTGTCCTTCTCCCTGTGTTTATTTACTGTTCCATTAATCTTGCCCATAAATTTTACCATCAAATTTCACATATTATGCATGACACTAAAGAAAAAAAAAAAAGCTACACCGCACCAGGCCAAGAAATGATCTTTCTGGTCCCACTAGAAATGACTCACTCACTGATACGTCCCCAAACTGAACGTGAGGGACTTTTTAATTCAAGGTAAGCAATAAGCTTACTTATACTGTAAGATTTTTAATTGAAATGCCATTGAGAACAGATCAAATGGCTTGAAGAAATCCAACAGTATCAACACAATTTCTGTTATCAAAGAATCCTCTGATCTCCTCAGAAAAAGGCAGGCTTTTTGAACAAGATTTAATTTTTACAAAGCTGCACATGGCTTTATGAAGCATCAAAGTACTCAGATGTCTTCACTCAGGTACAGGCACAAGGATCTTCTCAAATAATGTAAAACTTAACAGAGAGATCAAGAGAAGGCCAGGCAGAGAATAAAAAGATTCTTCCTCATCTAGAGAGCAGGAAAACCTTCCAGAAGGGAAGAGAGATGCTTCAACTCTGAACTTGTATTTTGCTGTCTGCCTGTCACCAAGAAAAAGAAGGGCTGTGAGTGAACCCTGACTGGACTTGGCAGCTGTCAAGCAAAGAGGAGAACATAAGAAAATTATTGTTTAAACAGTAGAAGTGCATTCTTCCCTCCTGCCCTGCACCTGCAGCACAGAGTAATCTAATCCAGCAATTCTTAGCACAGAGGTGGAATTCCCAGTCTTCACTTTCCAACCTTCAAAAAAATCATGTTCTAATTCAAAAACTTTTTCCCTCTCTTTTTACTTTGACATCCCATTAACTCCTAGTTCTATTCCTCACTTAGCCCCAACTCCATCATAACCATCATCATCCTAATAACGCAATTGTGTTGGGGAATGGTGCATTTGTAAATTTAGTTAGAATGTTATCTTTATTCTGGCTATCTCATTATCAAATAAATATTAGCAAAGGAAAAAAGAGTTTCACGAGAGAAAATATTTATCTGTTTGTAGTCACAGAGTTATGAGAAGAAAACCAAAGAGTTAAGTCATATTTTGATTTAAGGCAGAGATGAAATGCGGAACCAGGACAGATAAACCCGTTATGTGCAGGTAACAGATACAAGCAAGATTGAGAGAGATTTACTGTGATTTCCCTGCAACGGTTTACGCAGAATGTCATGAACACTTCCAAGTTATGAAATACAGAGTCACAGGCATTTAAATCTAGACTAAACTCTCTCAAGCACACCAAAGAAACAACTCTGCTTCGATCTCCAAGGCTATAGAGAAAGATACACATTATGTTAAAACTGATCTGATGTGTCCATTCCAAGCTAATTACTGCTGTCCTTTAAAAGTACTAAAAAGCACTATGTGAATTCCAAATGTATTCTTCTAAATATCAAGAGACCTAGCTGTATCACTTCTGCAAGAAAATTATGTCCCATCCATTCCTTAAAGATGTCAGAAATTACGGAAAAAATACACGAAAAGGGGTATTTTAGACTTTCAAGTGGTCCTTAGCGATACAATCCTTCACAAGAACTTTTTGAGAAATTCAGTGACATACAGATAAAAAATAAACACTGGCCAAGTGTTGCCCAAGAAAGCTGAAAAAAAGCAGTAAGACAAAGATTCAGTTTTCATCGTGGCCAAGTGATACATGAAACCTTACATCTTTCAACAACTTTTGACTTGGCATTTTTATTAAAACGATCCAGAAGAGGACAAGAGAGACATAAACGCATTAAAAGCTGTAAAATTTTTAGTTAATCATGACCTGAAAAGACAGAAAAGGCTTTTTGTGAGTTTGCTGACTAAGGTGCCTGGTGGCAGATGAGTTGCATTACCGAAGAAACCCAACGGAACACACAATAAAGCAAGCACTTTATCTGTACTGGTGGGTACTAATGAGATCATGGCTACTGGTGAAAGTGACCAAAACTCACTGTGGATAAGTTAATGAAGTCACCTGCATAAGCAGCAACAAACAGACAAAGATGCAAAGTATAAAGAAGAGGAATGGTTCTGTGGCATTAATAATTTAACCTGAACATAAGGAACAGAATCTACAAGTGACAAAGGATGGGGATGGGGAAATCCAAAATAAAGAAGAGGACAGGAATATGGATCCATAGCATGGTGAACTGGGAAAAAGAAAACAATACAAGTTATTAAAAGTATTTATACAATCAAAAAACCTAGAAGCAAAGAATGTAGGACATAGCTACAGCATGGGGACTCTCACTGCTTCCCGGGGAAATCTTAAAAGGATTTAGGAAATGGTCGGGGAGGAAACAATAGCCCAGAACACCACTGTAGCCTAATAGGCCAGTGCAGTTCTTAACTACCTGAGCAGGAAGACATAGAGCAAGACTAAGGATTTTACAATTACTGTCATGCTTGGCAATATCGTAATCACTACAAGAATACCAGAGTCACAAATGAAGAAATCTACTGACAAACTCAAGAAAATTCTGAGAAAAGCTATTGAGATGATTAGCAGACAGGAAAACATCCTCTGTAATACAAGGTTCCACGAAGCCAGTTAATTTAGCTTCGCTTATAAGTATGTATCCAGCTACACAAAAAGAAAAAAAAGTTTCTCCACCTATCAAAGTGACAACACAATGCACTTGAAATTGTTTTAAGATCAGATGAGAAATAAAGTGAAAATTCTTAGGAGTGAGTGTAGCCAAACACTGAAAAAAAATCGACAATGACTGCAGGGAATATTTCATCACTAGCAATTTTAAATACGTATGCTCTTACTTACAAGTAAATCCTCAGGCCTGTCTTGTAGAAGTTAAAACCAAAACAAAGCAGCAGTAAGTTCTAATCATTGGGTCAGATTTCAGATTGTCTAGTTGTATGACACTAAAAATAAATTAGTACTTTTTTTCTTCGCCCAGAAGATCAAATATGTGCTCTTTCTTTTCAAAGTCTTCCATAAGAAGGTTTGCCACTCTCTAGTAAAATTAAATAGGCGACAAAGTAGAACATATGTAGCTCGGCCTTCCTTGATCTCCACAAGCCTTCAGTGTTGAGGCAGTCAGTACTTCTTTTCTAGTCAAGGCCTATCACAAGCACCGACCACAGTTCCTTCCAATAAAAAGACAAACACCAAAGTCACCCATATCCTGGGAACAATCCGTTTGAACTTCTGGGGTTATCTTGATGAACGGTGCTCAAACACAGAAAGGATTCACTGAATAT
>NW_009646095.1:0-4878 GCF_000690535.1 Cariama cristata
TCTATGATTCTATGATTCTATGATTCCTTTACACTTAGGAAAAGATGCAACTATTGCAACTGGTGTTCAAATTATACAGAAAGCTGATTTACACTTATAGGACACTGCTTCATACTAAAATCAACTTACGGTGATATTTTGCAATCTTCTCACCACTTCCCCCATGCATACAGGATACTATCGAAGAGTTAGCTATTATAATCAGACAATGACTTATTATTTTTAGTATGCATGCTGACCCTTTGAATGTGGAACTACTTGTTCATTCAAACAAATTATTGTATTAGGTAACTACATAAGGCAACACAAAACACAGGCTTGCCAAAGAGAATAGGGTGAGATTAATTCCTTGATTTAATATTATTCTGCTCTTTAAAATAATTTTTAAAGACTCCTCTGCATTACCTGCGTACACGTTCAACATCTGGATCGGTTCGCAGGTATTTTTTAGCACTCTCGCCTTTTCCAAATGACGCTGTGTCTTCTGGGTTGACAAATGCCTATTTCAAACATAAACAAACAAGAGACATTAGAAGCCAGAATGTTTTTTCTAGTTAAGGCAGCTTGCTGTAAATGTCACTCTTTTTACTAATGCCTCTATAACCTTACATAACTTACCTGAAGTTAAATGCGTGGGGAATAATACATTGTTTGCTGCATTACTGTTTTCTTGAGCCTAGCCTGTGTGTAGCTTGCATGCTGCCAAATTAATGTAATGTACTTTATGCATGTAGATAAAGCCTTCTTGTAAGATCAACAAGCACAGAAGATGACTGATACTCAGCCTGAAGTAATGCTTGTGAGCTGAAGGAACATAGGGACCTGGAAGGTAGGACTACTGTCCATACCACCTAAGTCTCTTTCTCACTATTCTTGACAAATTATCTGAAAGCCCTTTTGGATCCCTTCCTTCTTCAGAAGTCTACACAGCAATAGCATCCAAGAGACTTATTCCCATCCGCATTTATGACCAAATAAGTTTCTTCCTTTCCTCTTAGGTACAAATTTTTCCACTTATATGACCTGTTATTACCTTCAAATACTCTAAGACACTACTTGAAAACATTTAATTCAGTTAGTACATCTCTCCTTGCTGACACATGTAGTAACACATGCATTCTGTGGACCATTCAGGCTATGCAGGTGTAAGTCAAGAAAACCTCTGGATTTTAGGAGAGCTACACGATCACTTTCTGAGGCAGCCTTGATCCCTTTCTGTGAAATATCCTTGGCCTCAAAATTCTGCAGAAATGTTAACAGTACCAGCATCAGCAACATTGTACCTTCTCTTGCTCCACTAACTGCTTTCCTCCATTTTCTCTTAACATTTAAAAGACTTTTTTATATTAAACAGGAAATAAAAATGACTTTACTAATTTGTCTGTTTGTAATGTTACTGTCTGTCATAAGAAAATCAAGTACTCCAAATCAATGAAGGCCCTACTGTCACCTGCATACATACGGATCATAACATGGTATGAGCATTAATACAGGACTCCACTGGATCTAATATAGGACCAGCACAGCTGACGTGCTTCCTTCTGCAAGAGCAAAAGGAAGTAAGGTTATGACATAGACACCTGAGTCCTATTTTGAACACACAGGACAGGCTGTGTGCTCTACTGTACTCAATCTTCAGCTGTGCCAAAGACCTACAGAACTATTAGAAACCAGCAGTAGCTCAAACGCTGTGCTATTAGGACCTCATGAACAACACAATAGTTCAGCTGGGTTCTCTTGCAACCAGCAGGAACAGAAACCAGCTTTTCAGCTAAAGGACTGCAACAAAATCCTTGAAGTATAGACCATCTTGCAAAGCAGATCTCACAAGAATAGCTATATGGGGCAAACTCAGGGCTTTTTCAGCCCGGGACCAAGTGTTTCCAACAGTGGCCATAAGCAGATGCCTAGAGAAGGGTAAACACAACACAGTGCTTCCCACGAGCACTCTCTCCTAAGCCAGATACAGCTTCTGCGTTATTTAGTAAACCTCAGTGGATCTTTCATATACTTACCTAGCCTACACACCAATCCATGTAAATTTTCAGCCTGCCTCTCATTCTAGAAAAAAATTCAATTTTTTTTTTTGACCTACCTGCAATGGGAAGGCTAAAACAATTAGAGAAGGTGAAAAGCTTTAGAACTACTGGATGAAATGGTTACAGATGCATTAAAATCCACTTCACACCCCCTCTTCTGACCCTACTAGTTGGTTATTCATGTAACATGGCTCCATATCACACTTTGCTTTATAAATTGAGTACCCTGGACATCAGTTTTCTGCAGAAGACGATGGAAATCGCAATTATGAAAAACTCTTATTTAAATATAATAGAAATGTTTTAGAAGGGTACAGTAAGTCAAATGCAACTGTAAGATACAGTCTCATAATTATCTCATAATTAGGTAAAAGCTGTTGTCCATTTGAGACGAAAGCACCAGCACGCCAAACTCAGAATATCATTAGAGGAGGGCAGAGGAAGAAAAAGAACAGTACCAGTATTTCAAAGCTGAAATGAAAAGAAACACCTGTGATATCTCTGTATTTCAATACAAATTTCAATCTATTTTAATAGACAGTATTCTCAATTTCTTACCTTTCTTGTGATTCTGAAGTACGCTGTTGTAATACTCATTAGCATCATTTTTAGAAGAACAATAGTTGTATAAGTAGCATAAGCCCGGAAGACTTCATTGTCAATTAACTGGGTCAGTTTAGCCATTTTTCCACTTCTCACTGACGACCTTTAAAAAACATTAAATTTAGGCTAACATCACAGCAATCCAAAGTTCTGATAAGATTGTCCGAATAGCCTTGTTTTAGCATCACTGCAATGACAGCACAATTTTGCCATTATGAAAAGTTTACTTTCAAAAATATTTATTTTTCCTCAGTTTATTTTCATAACGGTATATTATAATAAAGATAAGAAATTATAATTTAATATTTTGCTTCCATTAAACCTGCTTGTTAAACTGTCAAAATATAAACCACCAAAATATTTAATGTAATTGCAGAACCAAAATTTAGTCACAAAAATCAGTACACCTTCAAAATAACATAAGGAGTTAGACCAATTTTAGACCAATTCATTTGAATTAGTGATTACCAGAACAGAAAGAATGTGAGGACATACTATATATACCGTAGTGTTTAAAGAGGAAAATTAGTACTGCCTACTTTTTTTTTTTTTGGTAAAATCACACAATTATAATTGCACTTCAGCTTTCAAACTAACCAATATCTTCCCACCCAGCAATAACCTGTGATCAAACTGAGTTAAACATGCATTTTTCTCCTTTGAGACCTTGTTCTTAAAAAAATGCTTTCAGCATGATTCACAAGCAAAGATTAAGTTGTAATGACAAAAATCAGAGAACTATTTATGCTTTTATCATGGGAGGTTTAAACTAATGAAGTCACTTTCCAATGAGACCATACCAAACCCACAACCCTATGGAGGTGCTACCTTTTATCAACACCATGAAGTTAAGAACGTGATAAGGACTGAATGCACGTAAAATGAAAAGCATGTCCCCTTGCACATTCAATTTGTGCTCTGCATGGAACAAGGCTTCTGCCTCACCAAGTGCTTCAATCACGCACTTGATGAGTACGATTTCATAAAACTAGTACGTCTTAGCTTTACTCGAGACTAAAACAAATGCATTTTTGTTATAGTTAACTTCATTATTTCCTACGATATAATTTTAACAATAGTAATAAAAAAGTTAAAAATAATATTAACTTGATTACAGCTCTAACAATCTATCATCTTGCTTTCAGCACGGAGTCACTGCCAGCTATAGCCAAGCAAGGGCAACTAGACAAGCCAAGAGCAGTAGAAGACTCTTGCTCTGAAGGCACATCCTTGGTGGGGAGCTGGGCAGGATGGAGGTAAGCAGCTGTTTGCTCAGTGAAACAAAGCGAGCCTTGCCTGGACCTCTCTGGCTCTGGTGGTGGGATTCTGCTCCCTCTTTTATCCTTTCTAAAACAGTGCTTAGGTCACTGGGTCAACCACTGAGTCTAGGGACTATGGGAAATTCAGTATAACTTTCCCTCCTCTCACATTATGGTATAGCAGTTCTCATGATATTCAGCGATCTGGCAAAGATTTTTCCCAGCAACAAACAGAAGCTGCAATTTTTGAGTCTGTATCACAGCAGAAACAGTATATAGTTTCACACAACAAAAATAAAGTAAATACATGGCATCAGAGCATTTTTCCCTACTGGGTTTTAAAGCTATGCTGAAAATACGTCCAAGAACTATGCAAAGTCATGAGAAATTGTTCACCAACATCTCTGGAACTACACCACATTTATTCATTTTGCCTACTTGTATGGTTGGCCTCTCCAAATGCCAATAAAGCCTAGGCCTTGCCTTCGCTACGAAAAGTATACCAAAAGTATACCAAAGAATTCACAGTTTTAACAACCAGCAGAAATGCAAAAATAAACCCCACATACTAAAACAGCACAGCGCTTAAAGGGATCCACACAGTAAGACTACAAGCAGCCTGATCTGCAAAGGTAATGTAATACCCCTCTGTGGTGCGATTGCAAAACCCAGGCCTGCTTAAGTGCGTAAGTCTAGATCCCATGTAAAGGGTTTTAAAAGCCGGTGGGTAAAGACAACAGTGCCCTCGGCGGGAGCACAACTACGCCAAGGTTCCCGTCACGCCTGGCTTTGTCCCAGTGCTGGCTGCCTGTGCAGCTGTAACCAGCAATATCTGCGCTGGGACGGCCTTTTGACGTTTGTTTGTTAAAACCCGACTTTTCAAAGTGCACTCAAAGCACCCTTACGCTGCTGTTAATCGCCCGGCGAGGCCTTGTCCCCTGCTACAAACTCAAGTTTCGAAACAAGCAGGTCCCGCC
>NW_009646096.1:0-4613 GCF_000690535.1 Cariama cristata
TCTGAGATGTCTATGCCAATGAACTCCTTTTTTCTAAAGAGAAGTTTTTCCTAAAAAAGGATATGTAATAATGTTTTCCCTAAAGGGGTATGTAATAATGCAAATATTAGGGTAATTATTTTAATAGAAATAAACATTTCAGGAGGAAATCAGTGTTTATGTTTTCAGTATGGTGAAGACGCAGTTCCTTTGTAAAGGAACGGTTGTGGACCTGATCTGTTTTACAGTTTCCTGTCTTTGAGAAAACTTACCAGCTAAAATATAAACACTTTATAGTAAAGGGTGCTTTATTATTTGGGGTTTGATAAGGAAGGACTCTGAGGTTAGGATGGATATTCTAGTTAAATTAGGGATAAAGAAAAAAACTAACCATAGAATAAAGGGATAATGGATATAAAACTGAAGGGAAGAGTTGGAGGCTCTACATCTTTTATAGTTTTGGTAACTCCTTTAAGTGTCTGGCTGTCACTCACCAGGCATACTAAATAATAGTTATACAAAATGACAGGGAGATACAATATCCAAGTAGGCAAAGCATTCACACGAGATGCAAGAGACCTGTTTTCAAGTCCAGGCACTAATCAGTGATATAAAATACATTGGCTGTTCTAAGCCCTCTTATGCCTGCTTTTCTGTTCATCAGGGAGAGAGAGGAAGAGATATGGATATTGGTTTGAGGATTTTTTTGAAATTGCAACAAACTTCATAGGATAGGAAAATTAAGTTCTTCAAAATTAATTGCATTTCTATGCCTTATTTTCAGAAATTCATTAAGGAAAAGAGTTCGCCTTATGGGCAAAATGCACACTAAATTGCAAGGTACAAATCCTCGAGCCAATAAATGCACATTGAACCCTATTCCCTGGAAAAATGGCAGAAAGTAGTATCAGACTCATTCCTGTGGTACAACTCTTTCCACAGTCAGCCTCTATCTTTTGATAAGTCATTAGAAAGATGACATGTGTATCCTGGCACAACTATGTCCTAGGGAAAAGTTGACAGATGTTACAGTATAAATCAGTTCTGATGCACATTGTGTTGCCTCCAGAGGCATCTTCTGGTCTTCTACAAAAGGTTACTGAACCATATATAATAGAAAAATGCAGATACAATTGTAAGGAATAAATGCAAGGTTCTACTTTACCCCACTTAGAAAGTCTAATGCATGAATAATGTTCCATCTGCACAATGGTCAAATGTGACTGAAATTGATTTTAGATGTACCACATGGAGCAGCACAGATCTTAACAAGCTTAGTGACATAGGGGACCTTGTCAGGAATCTGTACAAAATTCATGATACAAGAAATTTGTATAAATGAGAATCTGGGACAATGAAGAATGGGGGTTATATTACAGGAAACTTTTGTACCAAGTAATCAAAATGAATCACATGCTGAAGGTATCCTCAAGTAGAATATAACAAAGATTAGTCACATTAAATTTATAATAAACTTGTGAAACATGTCAAACGTGCAGCTACATATCCTGACCATTAACTTTTCTGGATGCATGAATAAAATGCCAGCAATGGGAGCAAAATAATATTCTGCTAACAAGTTTAGCTGGAAAGTTGGGGTTTTTTGCCTGCAGCCTCGATCTTTCCACAACCTACCTTCGTCAATACCGGGGTAGTATATCCCACCTGCATCCGTGATAGTCTGAACAGCCTCAACCGGGGGACTGTGCTCTGACATCCTCCTAGCCTGTCCCACTCAGTATTTCCCACTACATCATGCATTGACAATTCTGCATCCTTTGTGACAATCAAAATAATTTTTTATGTATAAACTCACTTCCATGTTCATTGGGTTGGTTCACTGTCAAACACATCTTTCCCAACAAGGGTTCGAGACGATAAGTCTCATGTTGAAGAGTGTAACACAATTCACATAAAGGGACAAAAAGACTTCCTCGGTTTTAACAACTCTAAACTCAGGGTTTGATTTCATGATGTTGGTTTCCTTTGGCTGTGTTTTGTGTGAATAGCTTTCCCTATGCTTAAACAAACAAAAAGTAAACCTAAAAAATTCCCAGTAATTTAATCTTGACTTTCCATCCTTTGACCCACAGCATCTCCACCAATTAGCCCAGTAATGGCTTTCCAAATTTAGGAACATGTGACAGGAGGAGGATGAAGGAAAGTGATGTCTTTTGAAATACCATAGTGCGGTGAAACCCTGGCTCAGCTGAATGGCTGAGAACTGAGACAGCAAGGCCAAAAATGATGAAGTTTGGGAAGAGGCTTAGCACACGCCAAAGTGTAACTGTATTCAGGAAATCAACCCTCAAACCCAACAGTTTTGGTTTCAATAAGCAGTTGTTTTTCTCTATCTAGTTCCCTCTTTTGCATTTCAAAAAAAATCAGAGATTTGATCTTTTAACACATGAATGGCATGAGAACTGTGAGGACGTGGATATAGCTTAGCTGCACAGGAATAATAAATGGAGAAGCCTAAATCTTCTCAACTTCCCTATGAGACAATGGTTTCACAGATAAGGCTTCTAAGCAGACTTGCAAAATATGTCTGAACCAATATGTTCTGTTCAGGAAGGCATTCAGGCACAAATTCATGAACTAAAAGGTCTGTCAGTCACCAATTTAGTACAGTGATTTATTCTTACATGTTGCAATGGCATTATGAGCCACATACTACTTTGCTTTGAAAGAAAACAAGAGCAGCATTTTTCAAATTGGGTTTAAATTTATACATTGATTCCATAATGTCTCAAGTTGCTTTCTCTAACTCACTTCAAGATTTTGATTATGGAACCACAGAATTCAAAGACAGGCAACTGAAATAAAAGTTAATATAATAAAACCAGTTAAGTGTTTCTTTCTACCATCAGTCAATTCAATTTTCACAGATAACAGAAACAGAAATAATTTAAATAGTCATTCACCCAGTCTTCCCTTCTGGATTTTGACATACTTTGTTTTGCATTCTTTTAAATACATCACACTTTAAAGCATATAGGAATCATATTCCCTGACATACAAAGATTCTTCAGTATAGATTTATACAGAGGGGAATGCAGCGGTTTGAACGATGGAAGCTAATAACATCAACACAGCATGTGTATGATTTTATGCACAGAAACTTGGCAAGAGTAAGAGTGTTTTTAGTGGAATGTGGCTATGCTAATTCTCCCTCCTGTGAATAGCTCCTTTTCACTGTATAATCAAGATCTCCATGCAGTGATCTGAGATGCCTTTTAACAGAGCTGCTTTAAAAAATGAAATTATCTTCATTATTATTAATTTTATGAAAATAAATTGCCTTGGAGTTTAGTGCTAATTACTGTCCCTGTCATATAGCCCAATAAGGGGAGGTATAGAATTTTATGCAACAGAATCTCAAAGATATAGGCTACAACCTTGCAAAGTAATAAAATGACTTCTAATAAGCATAATAGAAACCTCGAGCTAAGATGTCTCTAGTTGCAATTACCTCACAACAGAACACAATACAGAGTATATTTCCCCTTTTATTTTAAACTCCAATACTACTACTTGTATGTTCAGGGAAAACTTCAGAATAAATAGTACCCTTTCTTTACTATATTTCACAAGTTGTCAATAAGCATACGCGGCTGACAAAGAATCCACATGTGAATTCTGGTATCTTTGGGGTTTTATTTCCTTGTTTTGCAAGTATCAAGTTTTTATAGAAATAGTAACTAAAATAAGTATTAAAAAGCACATATGAAAATCCATTAAGTCTCGGAAGTTTCTGCCCTGATTTCACCTATAGATGAAGGGTTCAGAAACACAAAAAAAGCTCACTAACCTTGATTCCTGTTATCACTTAAGAGCAGGCCAGATAAGCCCTTGGATCAAATTTAAGATACTTCAGTCTAAAATCACCTGCCAAGTGTTCAACCACTGGCTTAGGTTGAGCCTGCTGTCTAAGACAATATTGTCTTACATGTCACAACTTGATGGCAGCAATACATGAAACAGGAGGTCTGACATAGCCTCGCATACGCACTCCTCGCATACCCATTTTTCAGGATTCATGCATAAAATGGAGTCCCAAAACACTCTGAGCAGCAACCTGAAGAGATCTGCTTGATGAGACTGAAAACCACACAACAGCTTATGGAAAACTGCAATACTAATAACAGTTCATCTCCTCAAAAACTAGCGATTTTGAAAATTACTAGTTTGGTTCTCTGACCTTAAAATTCATGAGAAAAAGAAGATGGAAACATCTGAAAAGCATACCGAAACCCACAAAATCCTAATTCATGCTGTTCCGTTCAAAGAGCAGTAACCAAAAGGCTGTCTGCACAAGACGACGTGAATGTGGAAACTCCCGCTGCTTTTAGTGCCTTTCTATAAACTACAGTCAGCAGAACTAAACAATATAATACAACATTTCCCACATAAAAATAGTTAATAACTGCTAGGTAAGAGAAATAAAAGTTAAAAGGAAGGAATAGTTTTCTCCTTTCTCTCTTCCTCTCTCCCCCATTCAACCAGAGATGTATTAGATGAAGCTGTTCAATAAATCTTAGGGCTTGCTTAGGTAAAAAAGTTATGAAGAAGAAAAGAAGTTAGTAAGAAATCATGGTTTGGATACTGAGGTAATTTTTACTTTAATTCAAAAC
>NW_009646097.1:0-4684 GCF_000690535.1 Cariama cristata
AGTTTAGTCTTGTAAACGTTTTTCTCTCTCCACGCGCGCCCGTGTCTCCCTCCATCCTCCCGCTGGGTGTGAGGAACGGGGATAGGGCTGGGGCAGAGCGGGGGACGAAGGGTCGTTTCATCCGTCAACAGTAAATGAAAGTATGTATGAAAGGACATTGGTGCTTTCTCTTCAAGTTTTTTAAAAAATGTGCTGTAGCAAATCTGACTTCCTCCAATTCCTAACGTACACGTAATTTGCAAGGAAGTGTGTTCGCATGTACTGTTTCATTTCCGACCTATGGAAAATATTTCCCCATTACCTCTGAATCAGACCATTGTTAACTCATACATAAACTTGCTGGTTTGAGGTAAAGTTCTAAAGATTCATGCTAGAGTGCTGTGCTTTGTGACATTCATAGTTGGGTTTGCATTGGGTTTTTTTTTAATGAAAGCTTTCAGAATCATCTTAAATATTTCTCTGTTTGTTTCAGGAAAAAATACATTGAAAGTGAACTAGAAGCTGCAAGAAGATGGTCTCACAAATGGGGATTCTTGAAAGCACCTCTTGAGGAGGTAAAATTGATTGGCATATAAGCAACACATGAAATTTACTTGTATACAAATTTATCTGGACACTAAATTATGAGAGCACAGAAGATTAGAAAAGTACTGAGAATGCTTTACTAAGCTAGGTTCCCAGGTAACAAGTGCACTACTTTTAAGATGGGTTCAGGGTTTCAGTTTTCCTCTGAATAAAATATGGCAAGTGGTAATTTATATGCTGTGCATATTCTGATATATTTCTTTTGAGAAACATGACTCCCGATAGTGTTAACAAGTACTAGATGCACACTGACAGGAAAATATTTCCCCTTTGTCTATCCATATGGTAGTTTAAAAATCCAGGGGAAAAGGTTCTAGCTAATTAAATTTTCAGTGGGGGAATTTGCAACAAACGAAAATATTTGGAGAGATGTCTATTCTCGGTGATGTTTAGATATTTGATTACAGTAGCACATACTGTTACATTTAGAATCACAGTATTTTTTTCCTAAAGAACAGGATTGATGCAGCCCTTGCATAGTTACAAATGTAGTTTCCATGGGGCTAGAAGTACTTAACCTGTTTTAGGATTTTTTGGAAATTCCTGTAGGCATCCAAGTTAGCACCTTTGAAAACTTTGGTCCTCTAGGCTTCAACATCCATCCTTGATAACTATGGTCTGTCATGCATACTACCTTTGCACAGTACTAATATATCTACAGCTGGGAAGCTGACAAACTGTGCATTGTTACTACTGGTGAACATGTGTATTTAGCATTTATTAATCTTTGATTTGTGGTCATATAAGAGATATGTAAGATACATTTCTAGCCTTTTTTTTGACCAGTGTTGTAGTTAGGAGAGGTGGAATCACTCAGCAATATTTAGCCTTTCATCTGAAATTCAGAATTACACTTTCTGAAACCAAAAAATACATTACAACAATTTCCAAAGCACTACAATAAGTAGTTCTGTTTTAGATGGAAAGAACAGGGAGTTCAGATGCAACAATGAGGGGAATGGTGTAGATATCAGATATTACAGCATATTTCAAAAGATGAGTCCAATTTTTAATGTTAATGTTTTGGTTTTAGTTGATTGAAGGTGAAAAGAAAGAAAACACAAAGCCCAAGATACACCTTCCAGAACATCTCCAGGTTCGACCTGTGACACCTGTGGAAAAATACATTAAGGTTAGAAAATTAGATTTTAGAATTGCAATACAGCTATATCTGTCTTAAGAGACCACACAAGCTCTAAAAATCAGTTGTCTTGTAGAGGTGGGCCTTTAACTAAAGGTCAAAGTAAATTGTATTTGCAACCCGAGCAATGCTTTAAAAGCATTCATTTAAGACAAGGAATTGCCCTTTGGATATGGTTGTTAGTTCACAGAGCTTTCGCTGTACATAATCATCTTTCTGTAGAGCACCTCCCCCATGCACTCCTCTGTGACACCCAGTAACAGAACAGTCAACTGTACAGCTTAGTACAGAAGAGTGCTCACAGAGCCGTTTGTGACTGCTGACTATTCATTGCTCCAATATATGTGTCTTACTTCAAGGCTTATCATAACCTTAACTCTCAGTTTTAACTGTTGGTTAAGATGCAGTTATTTTTCTAGCTTTATTTAAGACAGTCTTCATTTTGGCAGAGACAGTGCCACTGCCATCTTTAATGGCACAAATTAGTAAGAAGCCAGTTCTAATGAGCCAATTCATAACCATTTGATTTTATATTATATGATTTATATCCATTTACATATTCAGAGTGTAAAAGTTGTCAAACAGCTGGAAATGAGAGTGGAATGTGACTGATGGTTTGATTTATAAATATACAGTGTCAGAATCACCAATGAATACGATAACTCTACAGGCAGCTAAACCAGTGACATTGTGAGAGGAACATATTCATAAAAGGGGAAGCAGAATATGCTAACAAAAAAGAAGGTTAGTCCACTTAGAGAAGATTGAGGAAGCAAAAGAGATTAGAAATTACTATTTGCTGAACTAGCTTTCTTTCAAAGGATTCCAAGGGTGGGGAGATAAGGTGAGGAAGTAGTAAAAGCTTTTACCGAGATTAAATTGAAACAAAAATTAAGAGCTAGTGCTGAGTGTGGCAGAGAAATGAAATGGCAGCATTTCTGCCATTAGTGCTACTTGTTCTTCAGTTGTGTCTCAAGCCTCCAATTTCAGTTAAGTTTACCTCTGCTTCAGCACAGCGAGGGCGTATGTGTGTTAACACATCACGCAGACAGTTATCATTCGCTAAAGTAGCATGCATAGCCTGGTGCATACTGAAAAAGGATCATAGTTTCAATTTCACCTCAGAATCTTTATTTGCTAAGAAAGATAAGTCTTCGCTGTGATTTAAATCAGACTTTACATATTCAGAATGAAGTTTCTTAAGTCCTTATTCAGAATTATGTGTCTTTCTGCACATTTACCTTCATGGTAACAGTCATCATATCTGTTCTTCTCTGTAGGTTAGATTAATAACTGCTTCTTCACAGTCCCTTCCGCCAGATCCTAAGTGGGGCATGATTTCCTTCATTATCCTGCTCAGTGGGTGGCACCTTTGGCCATTAAAATTATCTTTTCAGAGGAACTGCTCCACCTAAATATCATAAACATTTTCTAATCTTGGCCAAAGAACAAAGTGAAGCAACTCTGGCAAGAGAACTGAAACATTGTTCTCTTGCTGTGTATTTCTCTACGAAGTCCCCAGATGCTAAAATGATACAACGTGCCCAACTGAGATGATTCAGCCAAAGTAAGCACAGCAGTCAGTGAACAAAGACTGTTGGCTTTTGTTTTGTTTCCTTTTTAGCTAGATTAGTTGCAGATTAACTTGATGCTTACCCATCTTTTAAAGCAGAAAGAAGGTGGAACGAATAAGTAGTTTTTGATGCAAAAGCCAGCTTGGTCAGTAATATCTTTAGCATTTGGCCACAAAACTATTATTCCATAGCTGCATTGCTACTAAATACATTACAGCAGGTATAAAATGCCATTTCTCCTGTTTAGAGAAGTTAACTAGTTTTAAAGATTACTAATAGTAGTAGTATTATTCTGTAAGGAGAAAAGCTAAAGCTGAAGATAAAATACTTCTAATAATCATGTAAAACCAGTAAAGGCCTTAGAAAAGTACTGAGCAAAACTTTGAGTTAAAAAAAAAGTATGCTAACATACACTACTAAACAATAACTTTGCTTTTTGATTTCCTGTTAGACATATCAATTTAGGCACTAAAAGACTTTGTTTTTTGTAAGGGTGGTAAATGAAAGTTAGTTACTTCATTGGAATTTGGCCATTTTACTTCTCTCTTTCTCTGTGCCTTGCTGTAGAATGGGACCAAAATTATTCTAATGACTTTTTAAATTATAAACTATCCTGTGTTATAAATAAAACTTGTATGCAACTGGGCTATCTTTCAAAGTTCTTATTTCCTTCCATTAATGTCAGTGTATGTTCAGGATATTAATTCAGCAGATTGCATCTAAAACCACTATTTTTTATAAATTCTCATTTCCATCAATACCACAGCACAAAAGAGGATGTTGCATGACAGAATTATGATCAAAAACCTTCTAATCATTGAATTCTACATGTTATTTTTATTCTAGGTGGTTCCATCCCCTCCAGTACCTAGAACTACCCAGGGGTTTATTGGCTGGAGATCAGCTGTTCCAGGGTTGGAACTTGAGCGTGGTTTTCAAATCCAAAGCTGCAAAGGTACCTTTTTTAAGGATTTGAAGTGGCCATGTGAGCCCTCTGACTGACATTAAGAAATAAGTTAGGCATATAGATCCATTTGCATCCCTAACTACACATTCTATAATGGACTGTTGGACTGTTAAACATTTATGCTTTAAAAATGATTTATGTAAACATCCACAATCATTTTGATAAAGTGTGAACATTTAAATGTAGCATTTTACTTGTTACTGATTTTTTGAAATCTGTGGCATCCAAGCTGTTAACACTGCTCCAGGTTTACTTAAAGTAACAATGAATAAACTCATATAAAGGTCACAGAGCAGGTACTACTTTTATTAGCATTAGTAAGACTATGATTTTAAAATATTTATTGGAAGTCTTTAAAAAACTTATTTTCTAATGACAGAGCACATTTTTCCAGGCAAGGTTATGGAACAGATCATC
>NW_009646098.1:0-4832 GCF_000690535.1 Cariama cristata
TATTTAGGTCTGGTAATTCAGTACAAGCAGAACAGAATGTATTTTCTATACAGGAAGTAAAAAATCAAAACAAAAGTAAAACCTGCTCAGTATGGTCATGGAATAGCCAAGTATAGTCCTAAAATTTCTGCACAGTAATGAAGAGAAACCAAAGCTTTCAAAGTAAAATAAGAACAACTTTAACAGAGTACTTTTCTTCTTATACAATCAATGCCACATTTTATTTCCATACAGTATTACAATAATAATAATATGACCAAATCAATAACTAGGTCTGCTAAGACCATCTATTACAATTTTATAAGAAAATAGAGCTCTAATCCTTCATGTCCTCAGTGAAGAGCGGGTAAACTATATATTTTATTGCTGAGATTTCTTCAATAAATAATCCATATTGAATAATCAACACAGAATGTCAGAAAGTGATCTAGACTGCAGACAAAGCATTTCCTTCAATTTTTAGTTTCTGAAGTTTCATTGGTTTGTGTCGTAATTGCTCTGTTACCTCTATTTATCTTTCCTACTCATATCTGGTAACAAAAATGTAATTACTAAGATATATGTATTTAGATTGTGAGATCTTTCTCTCTCTCTCTCTGAAATGTCTGCTTATTCATTACTTTACCTAAATGAAATATTACGTCACAAAGAGACTAATCTATGACAAACTATTCCCAAGGGTTTTGAAATGTTCCTGCACAATACTCATTATAAATGGAAAATTAATGAGGAAACCTGTTTAAAAATTGTTTCCCGTTTCCCAGGGGCTTAAGATTAACGTTTTTAAAGTGCATGCAAGCTCATTTTGATATGTTATGAACTTTAGCAATAAATAAGTTATATTGTTTCTCAAAATTACTATTAAATTAATATTCTGGTGTTTTTGTAATTTTGAATGTTATGTAGCATCTCAACAGACTGCCTAATACAGTAAACACTTACTTGAACTGTATCACCCTTACAAAATTCTGTTATTCAAGTTAATAGGCCTAGGAATGGTTAGACATATTGCTCATGAGTGTGTGTACAGAGAGTATGTAAACTCTAAATTTAGACAGGTCCAATATGAACTGTGACATAAGCAGACATATACAAATAGAAAAAAAAAAGAAAGAATGAATAAATGAAAGAGTAAACGCCGGGCCCAATTTTCCTCGTAAGAAAAAAAGCCAAACTGGAGAAGGAAGAAAGTGGTGATTCTCCTTTTTTGATTCTAGGTGTTCAAGCTGTGCATATCATCAAGAGATGCTCCAAAGTCCAGCAGAAAAAATTAATAAATTATTTTGATTCTAAGACAGGAAGAGTAATGAGCATGATGGTTTTCGGGTTAAATTATTGTATGGGCAGTTAGAAAGTCTAATTGCACTATATTCCTACTTTAGAAAAATAATACAGCAGGATCTCAAAAGACTTAAGAACCTAAACCTTGTTAAAAGACATGGATAACTTCAGACTTCCTAGGAAAAAACAGACCTCTTTCCCATTGTTTTTTTCTTCCAGTGTACTTTTTGATGTCCCAGTGGCATCAGGGATTTCCTATGTGCTGGATTCTCCCAGTTCTAGAGAGTCCAATTTCAGCTCACTCTTCTGCATTTCCAAAGGCAGAAGAGCTGTCTCATCACTTGTACTGCAAATCATGTATAGTCCATTAGAAATTTCAAGTAATTTTACTTTCTCATTGTACTTGAAATACATACAAAGCAAGAAAGCCATGTTATATGACCACTAGCTAGTCCCTTTTCCTGTTGCACTCGCTCTCACATGGAAATTTCTCCTTTTCTCTCAATTTCTCACCTAAATTTTCTTGTTGCTGCTGAAATGTGTTGCTGGGAGGGAAACCACATAATACTTCACATTCTTTGGTCAAATTGTGAGATAAAGATTTTCACTACTGTCATTGAGATTACTTGTGGATATACAAATACTGTATTTTTTGCTTCAGTCATCCAAAACTAACCTATTGATTTGATGCGAATCAACCACGACAAATACAGAGTTTCATGTTTCCTCCACAAAAAATTACAGCTCAAATTATATAGCACATGGAGCTTCTCAATTTAGCATTACTTAAGAATATCAGAAACTAGAATTTTGGAAATGCAATTTTTCCTCTTTCATCAACACTAACAGGAGTTCTTTAAAGCAAAGCATTACAGAACTCGCACTGAGTATTTCCTTTCTCTTGATTCAACTCTTAGTCCAAAGTGAACTATTAGTTTTTGCACATTATAACCCAATGAAGGTGTTATAATCGAGCTCATTGTGTGTGTGTGGGAGAGGGAATGAGGAGTGTGCTTAGCCCTGAGTATATTTAAAGGGAAATGAGAAGTTTTCTAATGAAAGGCTCTGTTGATAAATGGTGGTTAGTCAAAGAAAATTGGTTATTCAATGAACAAAGTGGTGTGTAATTTATTTTACTTCATTAGACGCTGAATTCTTCAAACACTGCTAGGAATTAGAATGCTTTGAAACTAATTATTGTAAGTACATTTAATCATAGCTTTGAAGTTACTTTCAACATGGTATGCTCTTTTAGATTAAATTATAACTTTCTGCCACTCAACTGCAACTACCCAGTTCAAGGGCAGATGAGGAGCAACAAAAAAAACTTGTAAATGTTATAAGTAAACAAAACAATAGTTTCGTCCTGTTTTTTCAGAAATATTTTCAGAAATATTTCCATAACCTCCTATTGCTACAAGTGTATCAGTTCCCACAGAAACAGTAGAATTTTGAATACATGAAAATTATAAAATTAAACAATTATGTTATTATATATAGTACAAATAATTCCAAGCAGAGAAGTAAATAGCAGGGAGCACAAAGATAAACAGAAATGCACTTGCAAGGTACTTGGATTTGCTGGAGCAAAGATTAGAGGAGTTTAATATCCTCTCTCCCTCACCCTTGCTTTCTTGCACATATTCTAGCACTGGTAATTCAAGCACTCGGCTACATGATATTTCTCTTTATCATGATAAATGACTGCTGAAAGGAGCAATTTTGGTTTGGGCCTGCTTCCTGCTTGAAGGAAAATTTTGGTTCAATGATTTAAGCAAGGCAGAGCACCATGAATCTCCTCCCTAATCACAAGCTTGACTTTGACATTGTCTGCAGATCGAACTAGCTGTTTGTGTGGACACAAGCAACTTGAAATTTTATCAGTCTGATGAAATAATGCAAACACAGTTTCAAGTAGCTTTGCTGATCTCACTGATTTTCAATCACCTTTTCTATTTTTAAATGTGCACGTTGTACTTCAATGATTAAACTGAATTTTAATTGGCTCTGGATAAAGACCTAGGTGAAGAGAAAGAATGCTTTTATACTCTTCTCTCCGACCACTTTTTCTCTCTTTTCTCTTATTATGTAAAGTACCAATACAATAGTGCAGGCATATGCATTACATTAGATAAGTCACATCATCTCCCAGACAACTAACATGCTAAAGGAGAGAACAGCACTTTTCCTTCTAGTCTTTCTTAGGTTTAATAACTGTCTGCATAGCTTTTAACAATAAATGGTAAAACTACCTTATGGTACAAATTTATATACTTCATAGTCTAATATCATACATTTTCTAGTATTTCCATCTCTACAATATGGACACTTCATTGCATTTGGTTGAAGGGTTGAGAAGGTTAACTGTGTAAGATTTATTTTGTAACTCTGCAGAGAAACCCTCAAATAACCAAAAAAGTCCCATAGACACAGAAAGACATAGGTAAATATCTATTGGCTAATTTGTCTTAATTTCATAATAGGAAAGAGTAAAAAAGCTGTTTATGTGGATCATCACAACTAAAATATTTCCAAAAGCAAGGAAGTGGAAAATGGCAAAGTGTGGCCTGGAGACAGGGACTTGTAAGGCAGTTAGAAATGTGCACAGAAAAAGTAAGTCAAAGAGGTAAAACAAGAAGCAATGGCTTAGTTGATCAAATACAGGGTCCTCTTAATAGTGATGTAGAGGTATACAAATAATGAGATATCAAAGGGAAACCAAAGAACATGCACTGAATATTATCATCAGTACATGGAGAAAAGAGAGAATGAGAGAATATCTCTTCCTCCTTCAACTCAAAAGCACAATACTCAACAACTAATTGCAGCCTATACCCAAAATGTCACCCAACTAAGAAAAAAAATTCTTAATGGCACAAAGCAGTGGTTCTGATTGCTCTTTTTACTTTTCTTTCTTTCTTAATGGCATATTCCATCAGTTCTGAATTTGCCAGAAACAGTGATTAGAGGAGGAAAAAAAAGTCTCTTTTGCTATCCTCTGCCTAAAACTTCAGACCAGCAGTGACAATGAGTGAAACACAACCCTACCAAGGTGAGCATTTTTCATTCTGTAAGACTGATATCTATAAATTTACAAGGCTTTCCTAATCATGCTTCCCAGAACTGTAACAAAAGCAGGACATCACAGAAACTAAAAATATTTGGATGAATCTAGTTCTATTTTGCCACGATCCAAGGGCTTCAGTGCATACACACTGTCTCAAGAGTTGGGGGAGAATAAAACACCCCAAACGTTTTACCTGCCTGCATCAACAGAGAAAGACTCATGAAATGTATTAGGTACCATCTCACACACACTTGCGTGGTGACATTCATTATCTTCAAGCATTGGCCAACCAGTTCAATTCTACTTTTTTTACAAGGAATTTTCTTAAGAATGATCCTGCATCCCTACCTGTCCTGGTTTTCCCTGGTGACCTCTACCATCATGTTCAGCCTGTCTTTGAACATCCAGATCACTAGGACCTGAAATATTTGAGGATCCTGAAGCTGAAGAAGAGGCTGTATTGGGTTTGCACGGCAAGGTTTTG
>NW_009646099.1:0-4911 GCF_000690535.1 Cariama cristata
GCCCAGGGAAGCCAGAGCCTGTTCCCCGGGGACACCGCCGGCCTTCCGCCACTGGCGGAGCGCCGCTGGTCCAGGGTTACTCTTGGCTCAGCCGCCTGTGAACTCCCAGACAAGGACAGCGCTGTGGGAGGTTGTAAGGAGGTGGCGGCCAGAGGGGGCAAAGCGGCAGAGGTGGACGGTGTCATCATGGCCAGCATAGTCCTGTGCATCGCTGGTGGGGCACCACAGCAGCCTCAAGAGCCGTTCTGTAGAGAAAAGAGAGGGTTCAGTGCCAGGGGAAGGAGGCTCTGCCACCACGGGGCTTGTCCCTGCCAGCAGCATGCTTCCTAGTCACGCCCCTAGGCCCTCTTCCCCCTTGCTGAGCTGCAAGTGATAAGCTGAGCAACAGAGCACAGCTTCTTGCCCAAGCAAGTGGGCAATTAACAGCTGGTGATGGCAAGAGAGCATGACCCAGCAGCTCCATGCTGCATGTCAGACTGTCACAGTGCAGTAATGGATACAGCAGCATGTGTTAGTACGGCTCTGCTGCCTTGCATACCCCTGAAGTGCCTGGTCCTGGGCTCAGCAGGTGCCCTGCAGCTCTGGGGCAGGCATGGAGCTCACCTCCCTCTTGGGAGCTGCCGTCAGAGCGGGATGGACATAAATGCTGCCTTCCCAGGGAGATACAAACAGCTACAGGAGCAAGGTGCCCTTGACAGGAGAAAGGTGGTGATTGTCCCTGTGCTGGGGTAGGGTCCGCTCTGCCTCCCAGGCTGTAACTCACACAGCGACATAGAGATGATGACAGCCCGTAACCCAAAGTCATTCGAGTGACAAATCCTGCCCATTGACAAACAGGGTTGAGCTCATTCATCCCATTTCTGACCTATGAATCTCCCAGAGCTTTCTCCTTGGCCAACACACACCCTGCCCACAGTCCCAGGACCGTAGCTCCCAGGGTCTGAGGATAGGGGCTGGTGCGTGTGCACGTCTCTCTCGTTCAAAGGAAAAAGGACATTTGGTTTTCCCTCCACTTGCAGGAAGAAGGGGAGATCCCTCCCCACTGAAGGTAACCTGGGGACAAGGCCACCTGGGCAGCAGAGCCCACGGCACCCTCCAGTACTCACCGCCAAAGCCGACAGCCATAAAGCGCGCTGCAGGAGACAGGCTAAGTGATGTGGCGAAGTATGGCAAGGAGATCTTCTCAACTACCTGCACTCCAGCAAGAGAAACCAAAATGAGAAGGTGGGAGACCAGAGCTGCTGCAGCGACAGTCGTCAGGAGGGTAAAGGGCTCCTCTCAAAGGGGAGGTTGATAGAGGCACTGCACCTCTCAGAGCTTGGAAAGTTGATGCCTCTGGCAGGTTTCCAGAGGAGATTCAATGATTCAGAGACCATTAGTTCTCCTGAAAGCAAACGCCTTTCCCTCCAGTCAGACTGAAAGGCAGCAGGGCGGCAGCAGGGCTTGGCAGCCTGCCCAGATAGAGCCCAAGGCACAGGCAGGGCCCTGCTGCTCACCTGGGCCAGACTTGGGAGTTTCTGAGATGAAAAGCTGTTGCCCATAGCAGCTGCCTGCCTGAGCCAACCTCACACCTTCAGGCTTGGCTTTACACACAGGGCAGCACTGCCTCCCCCTCCACTGCACCTTTTCGACACGGCCACGGCCCCGTAGAGAAGCAGCAGAGGAGCACCTGTGCCACCCTGGCAGGGCATGAATACCTGTTTCTTGCGCAGACTGTAAAACAAGGCTTCCTTCTGCATCCCAAAGCCAACGTAGACCAGGGTACCGGGTTCCCAAGGGCAGAAAGCAGCCAGGCTGGTCAGAAGGCTGCCGAGACCCTGGTGACGGAAACCAAAAGGAACAAAATTGAGGCAAGCTTCTCCAGCCCAACCCAACATAGTAGAGGATAAAAGGAGAGCACAGAAGGACACCAGCCCTTGGGTTGCAGGTGTCCGCGCAGCTTGAAATTAGCATGATGGAGGCTATTTCCTCCCTCTTGCATTGCCATCTTGGACGTGGTCACAGCAAAGCAAGGAGCAACTACACACTGCTGTGGAAACCTGAAGCAAATTGCTTAGTGTCCAGGAGTGGGACACATGAGGGTCCAACAGGCTGAATTTCCACCGACGCATTGTTGCTACATGGGCTTGAAGGTGGGATTGGGTTATGGATTGGTTTAACACAAGAGAATAGAGCCCAGAAGATAGATCTTTAGTAGTGGATGCAAGATCAATCCTTCCCCTGGTCTCTGTGGGGAGACCTGTGGTGAGTTTCCTTCATGGAGAGGAAATCCATTGTTTTGGAAACAAACAGAAGCATTGACAGAACCCAACTGCTGTATGGGCCTGGAAAGTGCTTGGCCCTGAGGGTGGCAGGCTGAGGCACCACCGCTTGCCCCCCAAAGACCCATCTTCCTTCTGCATGCCAGTGTCACATGCACTGGGGACCATCTCCATGTCCTGCCCGATACAGACCCCCCTTCCCTTTCTAGCAGGTGTCCTGCTGCCCAAATTTCACACCTGGGTTGGAGCCAAAGGGTTCTGCAAAGCATCACAGACACACAGGGCTAGAGTATTTGCCTTTATGAACCCATCACTGGGCTCCTGGCTCTGAATATTCATGCTCTTTGGGAGCGTCAAAGTTAGCAGCACACTCATAATTCGGTATCTCTTCTGCGCACTGTGCTCCCTGCTGCCTATGCTCTGTTTTGCGTAGCACAGGGGTGTCGGCTCTTTGCAGATGCAGTTTTTGACCCCTCATGCTTACAAAGTCAGTGCTTCCCAGCGGTTAGGCACTACTACAATTCCCGCTGCCTTTTGACATGCAAGAAAGTGCACTAATAAGATACTCTACGAGTGGCAGAATGAAGATGACTTTCCTAAGCACACACTCTCTCTTTGGCCCTGGCCCGCTCAAAGCCTTGAGACATTCCTCCTCCAGCTTGGCTGGTGCCAAGACCCGTGCCACAAGCAGGCAGGGGCTGGCAGGTGCCATGCTCACCTCAGGGCCAGCAGGAGCTGGGAAGCTGAGCCAGTCGAGAAGCTCGCACTTATCCTTCAGCCAGTCGGAGGCCCAGATGCTGACGCGCCGGTCCAAGCTGGTGGCCAGCCAGAGCTCACCTCCTTCCACCCCAAAGTCATGGTACTACGGAAGATAAACACAATGCTGTGACTCTGGCAGTACAGAAGCTTTAAAGGAAGCTGCCGCTAGAGCGAGTGTGGGGCAGAAGCCCGTGGGAACAGAGGCCTTATGTCATAGGGGATTAACGCCAGGATTAACCTCCATTTGGGCAGTGCTTGAAGTCACTTAGAATAAAATAGGACAAAGAAGCCACGGTATTGGAACTGGCAGCACACTCTGAGCTGAAGCCCCAGCAAAAGAGGCTGCTGGAGGAGGGGTGAGTGCCTGGCCTGAACGACACAGATCTCTTCCCTGGAATGCCCTCTGGATCTGCACATCTCCTAGGGGAGTGCTTGCTGATACTGTGTGTCCCCTAACATCGTCCTTCACCTAAAACAGAGGAGGATCTCCCAAGTCTAGAATTACCAGGGAACACAGCCTTGCAGCATGGATGATTTTAAAGCCTGAGAACTTAGGCAAAATTATTGTAATTTCCACTGCGCAAAGGAAAAAAAGACTCTCCATGAAGAGAAGGACAAAGAAGATGCTAAAACCATTACACTGCTGGACAACCATGTCTTCCCGGCTCCACAGAAGAATGGTACAAAGAGCCAGCTACACACAGGAGGCCAGGCTGCCAGGAAGCGATGTGGGGAAAGCACGCTGAGCCTTTTCTCGGGGGCACAGGGGCTGAAAACTCACAGCCTGGGCTGCTCTCAAGGGTTGCAGCTCTCCAAGAGCCTGTAGCGCAGGCACATGTCACATCTGTGTGCAGTGTGTCTACAACAGCCCCCAATGGTCCCCCTGCCCGCAGGCAGAGTCTTGCCCCGGGTTGCACCTGCAACATGTGCACTGCTACTCCACTGAATATATCCCCAGAAAAACTGAACAGAAATTATTGGAGGGGATGGGGACCCAAAGAGGAAAAGCAAGGGACAATGAAGGAAACTTGCTGACCAACCCAGCCACGCTGCTTCCTGCAGCTGTGCAGTGACACATGGGGGACTCGCTCCTGCACAGCACTGGGGCAGAGGGCGAGGTCTCACCTGCTTCCTGGTGCATTGGAGAACAGTGATGGGGGACCCTTTGTGGTCAGCGAGGATGCGGATAGTCATTCCAGTACGAGGGCTGCTGACAGCCACAAGGCCGTCCTTGCCCCCCGATAAGATCATTTCTCCTGTGGGCAGAGGAGGGAAAAGAATGGAACACTTGTTGTAGGAGAAGAAAAAGCCCATAGGAGAAAGGTCCAAGATCACCGGATACCGGTGTCCCAACAGATTGAGAATGGCTGGGAACATCTGAGTCAAGTGCCGGGTAAGATGAGATGTCTCAGAGACACCCATTAAAACTCCACACTGAAGAAAAGCCACTGTAGATTTTAAGCAGGAGGACACAAAAGCATGTTTGTTGTACCCGAGCCCCTTTGCTATACCATTGCCAGTACATGTCCCATGTCCCATTTACCACATGCTTGGCTGGCAGAGCTATCAAAGCTCATTGATACACATTCTCTGGCTCTCCCTGGCCCCAGGTTTTTGGGCAGGTTGCCAGTATGCAGAGCAGCTGGAGGTCAGGGTCTCCCAGGCACAACCAAGCCATGTTCCCTGAGGCAATGTCTCCCCATTGGTATAACAGGCAGCCTCACCATCTGTGGAGTAGGTAATTGCCGTGAGTGCAGCAGCATGGGGGTGCATTTTCAGCTCCATCTCTGTCCTGGAAATGCTGAACAGGCGGATGGTGCCATCACTGTACCCTGCCACTACATGCTGGCTCTCAGCTCCACATGCAACGACAGGATGAGGCTTCCAGGCC
>NW_009646100.1:0-4745 GCF_000690535.1 Cariama cristata
CTGCCCCAGAATTATTTTTTTAGAACTTTCTTGCTGCCTCTCCCCTCTCCTTATCTGCTTGCTGGTAGAGAAGAAAAACCAGTGTATGTAGCAGGACAGGACTGTGCTGTACCTAGATCTAAGTATAAAGCAAACTGAGCATGGTAATGTTTCTTCAGCAGAGTAAGAGAAGCACAGACCATTTGCCCTTTTCCTTGTGGCACAGCTCCTGAGGCAGAGCAGTACTATGACAACTCTTGCTCAATAGTTTTACCTGAGGTTTGATCTATCAAAAAGAAAAGTCTTCCACAAGGGAAATTAAAATAATAAATAAGAGTTAAGGATGAAACTGTCATTTGTTATGATTTTGGACAGTTAAATAATAAGAACATGAGTAAAATCGTGTTGGGTCAGAGCAGTGGTCCATCCAGACCACTTTTGATGTCAGAGACAACAGAACTGTGAGCCTGGCACACATACGCCTTGTACATCTTTGGCATCCACAGCTGTTATTAGACATCTTAGAGGTGCGTCACTCACTAGGTTTCTATTTACCAACATATTGTCCATGAATTTGCCTAATCCTTTTGAACCTACTGATACTGTCTGCTTCCACAGCCTTCTGTGCTAGCAAACTCCAGAAAGCAAGTTAGGCTGTAGTGACAAAAAAAATCCTTTATGAAGCCAAAAATTTTTCAAGTGAGAAGTGACCTTGAGCTTTTCCCCTCATTCTTAACAATAATCATTTGTCCTGTTAGAAAGTTAAGGATGTGCCTAAAGGTACCACCGGGTCAGGTACCTCCTGTGGACTGATAATGGTGTTCAGCTGGTGAGAAAAGACAAGGGCAATAGCCATGAGCACCCGGACAACCAAGTTTTGTCTGTCACTGCCCTGCATTAACATCGTTTCATTACATGTCGCTCCGACAGTTCCCTAGATCCTAATCGTATGGTTTACAGCTCTATGCTTTGATTATTGCTATTAATTCTGCATATACCAGTGTGCATAGGTGTTCTGGGTGTTTTCAACGTCCTTTTCTTTCAACCTTTTGTGGTTGGTCCAGAAGATTGTGTTGCATTTATTGATGGAATAGGCAGGTAAAGGCTTGCAGAGTGCACAAAGGACAGCGAAACCAGCATGAGAAAGAAGGGTAAGAGCAAACCCAACTGAGTGATTGTTGAGATCTTCTTGCAGGCAACAAAGCAAATCTTAGGAGTAACTCATCATTTGCCCAGCAGAACCTGTCTAAAGTTAGGAGAATGCCCTGATCAAAAGCTGTTTTGGGCAGGCTAGAGAAGGAAATTTAACCAACAAGCTATGGAGGTAAAGTTAGCAGTTGCTGTGAAGAGGCTCCACGTGGCCATTCATCCTACTAAATTAGCCTGAGTATAAAAAAGGGTCACTCTTAGCAAATTCACCCTTAGCCATTCATATTTCACTTAGGCTGTTGCATCTAGGTGCTACAGAAAACGCTTAGTGCTCCATCCAGCAACATTCCCTCACTGGAGACACCAGCTGTACCTATACCCTATGAGGTAAATTAAGGCTGGAGTATCAGATCAGAGTTTCAGCTCTAACTCTCAATTTCCTGGCTTTTTGTGGGTTTTAGGCAGACCCTTAATGTTACTTTAATGTAGGGGGTTTCTTGTGGTTTAATATTTCTAAGGGCAGTAAATTATTTCCAGCATATGTAAAAAAGACAAATTTCTCCTGTGGTTAGTCACCACAAAGCAAAACAAGAAACAGAAATACTCAAGAGTAGGGTTCTTGAGAAAAGGTTATAGAGCTTTAAACCTCCCTTTTGATGTTACATGCAGAAAAAGAAAGTTCAGTATGAGGCTGATGATTAATACCTTTATAAAGCATAGTAGCAAATAAACACAACCTGTGTCTATCATCTCTGCATATCCATACAAAAAGCTTTTTGTCTGCTGTATGAGCAAGTGCTTTGAAACAATGCCCCCACTCCCTCAAATACATCCCATAAAAAGGAACTGCTGAGTAATAAATGTATCCCAGCTTGTGAGCAGAGGTCCCAAACTGGCAAGAAATGAAGAAAATGCTGCACCAAAAAATGGTTTGTTTCCACTAGTGAATGATTTTTCTTACTTAGCTTTTCCCATGGAGGGGAAAGAGAGGTGAGCCGATGCCTGAAATTGCAGTCGAATTGAGTGGAGAGAAGTTGTGGAGAGCTGACTCATGTTGTCACATAAAATCCATAAAGCTTAGGAAGTCACAATCTGTGTGGTTGGACAATAGCTAGCTTCATTGTCCCAGATCAGTCTCCTCCAGTAACTGTTTTGACTACAAGGCTTGAAAGCACCTGTTAGGGCCCTTGTGGGACAGCTGATGACACAGGCATTAGGACTGTGGGACCCATGGAGTCCCACAGCAGTGTGCCTGTTGATGCCTACTGAGCTCCCCACACAAAGCCAGCGGGTCATTTCTCTGCAGGTCCCCAAGGCTTGGCTAGCTGACTTGGGGCAGGTGGCCTTGGCAAACTTCCTGCCCACGCCTCTAAGCCAGGCTTGTGCAATGAAAAGAAACTGTCATTGGTTCATCATAACCCCAGGGAAGAGCTTATTCTGCTGGGACTAGCAAAGTCTCTGTTTCCTTACTTGTGAACCTTTGGGTAAAAGGAGTAAGTGTTAAGAAAACAAGACTTTTTTCGGGAGGCAAGATCTTTTGGCAGTACTGACAGTCAGATATATTGAAGATCGTTCATATCAGCTTTGTTCTCTGCACCATTTAAAAACTCTGGTTGCATCACTTACAGAGCAGATTTCCAGAAGCAATTGTTTGCTTCTAGCTTGGGAAGGAGGGGCTTTCTGCTGGCATGATTTACCTTGTCTGATGCCCAGAGGGACCAAATACACCAGCATTAAACTGTATGACTGAAAATTAATTTTCTTGGTTTTCTCATAAAGTTTTCAAGGTAGATCCTGGGATAGTACGTATGAGAGAAAGTCACTAGTTCAATGACATCTTCAGGAGCAACTCTGTAGGCTCCTCACTCCAGAAATGTTACCATAAATTAAAGGAGATATGAGAATGGAGGAAGAGGTTGTTTGCACTGTTCTCCCAGGCATTCTGTTGGAACTGAGTGAAATAAAGATGTGCTGTGTATAAGAAGTTAAGAAAACTCCACATTGCCTTGAGATTGTGATTCTTTCCCTCACAATACAGCTATTCTTGGTCCTAGCAGTGGTGATGGGAACAGGAGGTTTAAAACAGAAAAAAGCGGACGGAGTCTCAAATAAACACCAGCCCATATCTCTCAGCTACAACTTTTGAGAGGGATGTTCTTCTGTTAATACAGCTGTGACATCTATAGTCTGCATTGAAAAGGCAAACTCGCTATATTTGATGAGGCTGCAAAATGTCTAGTCCAGAGTTACATAAATGTTACTTTATTCAATTATTGAAGATTTCCCAAGAGAAATTACTAAATTAATTGAAAATTAACAGTTAATTTAAAATTAATTTCATGGACAATTAGTTTTAATGTTACTAACCGACTGGCCATATTCTTCTTTTGCTGGAAAGAAGTTGAAAAGGTCACAGACTCCCTTGCTACGTCACGGTTTGCAAAAATTATTCACTTCACGCTATGACTGGAAGACATATTATTACTGGCAGCATGTGGTACAAAATTCACTCAACAAATCTCATTCTACTTTGTGAATCCCTTTTCCTCAGTGACATTGGAATTCCATCCTTCCTTGTCAAAAGCCTACCATTGCTTGCAGATATTAATACCTTTTTTTAAAACAGGAATTACTGCAGGCAGCTCTGGGATCCCAGCTCACAGTGAGTAACTCCTTACTTTGTTAATGACTCCATTGGCTTTGGTGGGACTATTTATAGAGTGAAACGCTACTCAGTGTGAGTAAAAGGGTCAGTGCTTGACCCAGTAAGTGTAGCATGCAGCTTGACTGTTCCCATTAAAAAATCTAGGCATAATAGTCCATACTTTCTTGGGAGCATTAGGTTATAATTAGTTTACAGGTGACACAGATAAAGGTAACCTTAACAGAGTCTACTTGGTTCAGACTGAACTCACTTTCATTTTGTTTTGAGAGAAAAAAAAGAAGTAAATATTGCAGATTTTAAGGGGGCAACATGTTTACTATTGCTAATGTAATATTAATATAGAGGTATGTAGTTTACTCAAATTCTATAATGATGGGGAATTAAAAGCAAATATTCAGAATGGCAATCACACTCTTCTTCATGGTCTGCTATGAACATCTATTAAGACTGACTGGTTTAAATCATCTTCATATATTACACCAGTGGGAATATAACCAATAGGGTATGGGTATGTGTATTCGATAGAGATGTAATTATATGCGGTTAAACTATATGGTATATATAATATTATACATCGAATTAAAGAATTAAAAACATTGTACTTAGGTAAGATCTTCCGTTTGATACAGTCAGAAAATTTAGAGGTTAATGAAGTAAGCTTCCCACAATCCTGTAAAGTGGGCAAGTATTATTAATTTGTAAGAACTTGCTTGTATTCTGCAGGAAGTATAGGACACAACTTCAAAAAAGCTTGGACTGCCTCATTTTCCTGACTGATGTTAACTGTTTTCTCTGCCATTATAGGGCACAAAACATAGATAATCTTATTGTATAGTGATGGCACTGGCATTCATCTGCATTACTCAGCAATGGTGAAGCTGTGTATGAATAAGGTAAAAGATCACAAATTAATACCAATAAATCCTTTAAACTACATTCTACCACCAAGCAA
>NW_009646101.1:0-4914 GCF_000690535.1 Cariama cristata
GGTCCCTTCCAACCAAACCATTCTATACTATGATTAATATGCAATACCAATAAAGAGAAAAACATATCTGCAAGCATAGGGTAGAAATAACTGCTAGTTTCAGAAGCAGACGGTTAATCTAAAAGTGTAAGGTAGGAAAGATCCACTGCATTTGGAGGAGGTTTCATATACTGTCTCTGTTTTCCTATGAGCAAAGTCAGACTGGAATGGAAGAGACTTGAAGTAAGGAATAGCAGCAGCCAGGATCCAGCCTGGCTAATCTGTTCTGGTAGGGATTTGATGGATCTGCTCTGGATAGGTCTAACTCCCAGTACAGCTGGTACCGGCTGAGAAGCCATTAAAGGGAGTACCTAAACTACAGGAAAGTATGATGGTGACATGTTTTGTTTCTAGTTTGTTAAACCAGTAATTGTTATTGCAAGTAGCTATCATCCCACCAGCATTTGCTTCTTGTTGACAATGAAGAAAACTCATTTGTTTTATAGTGTGAAACTTAATTTACTTCATGGTTGGTTTCTTTCTTTGCCTGTCAATCTCTGATCTCTGAGAAAGAAATGTAGTCAGTTTTATAGCAAGCAGAATGAGCTGTAACTAAATGGCCAGTACAAAAACTATGGCTTCTTACTGATTATGAAGGGATTTTTTGGAAAGACACATAGGATCAAAAACTCCCTTTTGAATTATATTAGCCAAGACTGCTAGTCATTGACTATACCCAGATTGGCTGGTGATCTGTGGATATTTCCCTTCAGTTTGTATGATTTTTAATTAAACTTGACAACTCCAGAAGAAATTAAGTCTGTGAAGTTGACTGCCTGCTGTCCTTTAGCCATTTGTGTCTGCAACAGCCAACTGTTCATACAGTAGTCAAGGGCATGGTTATAGCCATGGCAGGAGTGTGGGGAAGAGAGAGCCCCACTATTAACTCACAGAAATGCAAAGGAAACCTTTATAATATAGATGCAACTTCCGTAGGAAAAATGTCTCGTAGGCATTCAGCTTATTCTATTCAGGAAATGTTTTTGATGATATAAAGAAGGCTTCTATAAGCTGTGTCGTCACTAGGAGGGTTTGGCCATACAACAAACCTTTCCCAGGGTGGTTAATACTTAAAACCACATTAGCTTAACATATTCGGGCCAAATGTGTCTATACAGCATGACACCAGAAGTGCAATTTCTGAAAGCCAAGAAAAAAAAAAAATCGGTCTGTTCACAGCCCTGTTTTATTTTGGATCAAAGTGCTTTTTTGAGCTCTCCTGTTGTGAAATAATTCTGAAATGAATTGTATGTAGTGTAGCACTAACAGTAATAAAACCAAACAAACAACAAAACCCCCACAGCATCAGGGTTTTTAATCCTGGTTATCAAAATAAACCAAGCACTAGAGAAATGTTTCCTGAACACACAGTTGTACAAAAAGAGTTGTACAAAAATCCTTTCAAGGGGACTGTACTGTACCAAACCAAAGTTCCTCTGGCAGCTATGAGAAGGCACATACTATAGCAGGAGATCATTTCCCAAAAGCGAGCTACAGAAGAAGGCCTTGTAAACTAAGTCCATGGTTGGGCAGGGGTTTTATTGAAGCCTGGTTTAAGATTCAGCTGAAGCACCATGTACTGTGCTGAGTTCTGCAGACATACATTAAAATGTGGAGTTCTGTTCAGATGCTCAGTTTGAACAGGCCTTGAACAGACTGGCTAAGCTTTCCTGAACATACTGGCCTATTACTACCAAAGATAAAAATCTAACTAAACCCAGAGATATACAGAATGTATAGCTACAACTGAAGACTCCAGCCAGTAGGAGCTGCTGCAGAAGCCACTAAGGGGCCTGATGCACTGGAAAGAGGAGCTAGACCATGCAGATGATACAGGGCCAAGAGAACCGAGTGCTTATTTCTGCCCTGTCCTCCACATTGCCTGCCACATGCCAAGGGAGCTGTGAAGGTTTGAGCCAGCACGAACAGCTGCAGCAGTAACCCAGATGGGGACCTTCAGGCATTCAGACCTTTGCAGCACTGTCTGTCCCATGCTGCCCTTCACTCTCTTCAGCTTCCTTCTCATAGTTTCCTCTGACCTGCCCTGTCCTCAACTCCCACTGCCCTTTGCATGCCGCCTTCTTTCTGTTACCTTGACACATTGTGAAGGAATCCAATTAGAAAATGAATCATGAAATTAATATATCCCTTATTAACACAATATAATTTATTCCTTTTGTGTTGTTCCTTGCTTTTATGCCTTTTCTGTTGTCTCTGATTGTCCAAAGACATTCGTGCTTACTTGTCTATATAGACTGATTCTTTGTGCCAGGAGTCACCTACTACTTGTGTCTGCAGAGTGCCCAAGGAGATCCCCTTTTTTCAAAAATCTCTAAGACCACTCATAATAAACATCATTAATAACAGAAGCATGCCACATACAGTTAGTAGGATGTTAGTGTCATCTCTTAAATCAGCCCACTGGTACAGGCTTTTATCTCAAATCAAAGTTTTTGATCTAATACCTGGCTGTCGTCTCCTAGCTCTCCTCCTAGCTCTCCGATGCCTGTGCAGTACAGCCATAGTCTGTATCAAATTCATTCTGCCAGCACCTTTTGAAATTGTTGGGCTCTGCGTAACACATGTTCTTCCCTCGCTGTCGTTCAAAGAATATATGACTCCATATAGCTTGTCCTGCTCATTGGTACCACATACATGGAAACAACTGCCACAGAAAAGGATAGAACTGACATATTTTGCCTGTTGGTTCTCGTGGCATTGACGCCAAAATGACTGCCTACTCTTGCTTTAGCCAACAGTAAATATCACACTGGAAATAAACATCCTAGTTTTCACCTTAGGTCTAATAAATCTAAAACTTGCAAAAACGTGCATAGAAACTATGAGCATTTAAAGCTGCAGAGTTCTCTGTGTGTGTGCTGACCTTCAGCTCCAAAATGAACAATGTCTGGATTTTGGCAATCAGCAGCTTGTAAGGGAACAGAAAGCAAGCACTTGCCATGAATAATCCCATCTTTCTTTCTTTTTCTAAATTTTGTTGTGCCTCGAACTTTAAGCAACTGATGGAAAGATAATGGTATTTTGACGTTAACTACTAGTTTTAAGTAATTAACTTCTTTATTAGTGGCCATAGCTAGTTGAATCCAGTAAAAATGAATACTGTAAACCCACTTATATGTAGGGTTTCCTCTCTGTGCCACTGTGACAGAATGAAGCTTAAATTACTCATATTTGAACTCAAAAGATCCTACAGTGCATTTAAAAGCCTGCCAAGCACTGCATGGGAGTATCTACTGATATATCAAACAACTGTGGTTGCAAATAGAGCAGCTAAAATTTAAGCATATAGAATGTAGCAATCTTATTTAGACAAGATAAGAAATAATACAACATAACTTGAATTTTGGCCAGGACACTCCCTTCCTCTCCCCACCACATCTCCAAAAGTAAGAAGCTCTTTAGTGACCACCAGAAATCAAGAACTTTGGTTTTGCATAACCCCCCGCAAGTACACCACTTCTTCTTGGTTCGAAGTACAATTAAGGATTCAAAAGGCAAAGTATATAGTTTGAGCTTCACTTTCAATATTTCATACTGCTAAGAAGGTTGGGAAATATTGACAAGAGATCTAAGGAAGAGGCAAACTTTACTTTTAAGTTTACTTCTTTAAGAAGGCAGTCAAAATTTGGCTTTGCGTCTTGACTTATTTGTGCTTTCCAGTATCTTGCGGTCTTCCCTTGCTATCACAAATCTCCATTCTAGGAAGCAAAAATCCACCCTTTTAAAGAAATAGTTTCCTAGAAGGTTACAGACTCACCACATCCATGATCTGCATGAGGCTGAGAGTGAAATAGACCGTAAGCGGCTGGGAATCATTTGCAACCGGTCGCTCCAGAGGGTTGTAATTTTTCAGCAGCTCCTTGTAAAGCTTCCTTTGGAATTCTCCTTGCAGGGACTCTTCGGGCACAGGAATAAATAGATAAATAATCAGGATTCTACATCAGAAAGTAAAGCTAGGACATACACTCTTTTCCTTCTATCAGATATTATGTATCTATTATTTTACCTGCTGCATTCCCAGAAAAATGCCACTGCAATTCATGCAGTTCATTAGCTACTACAACAAAATCTTATCACAAACGTATGACTCTCTTCATCCCAGCCTTTAAGGGGGATTCCCTCTTTGATCATTTCTTGGCTGGCCAGGAGTGATAAATTCTAAATGCTAATGATGCTTTGTCAACATATGCACCCTTTAATCCAGCAGCAAGAAGTGATGAAGAGGAAATACACTACCTGTATTTTGACACCCATCCTGGCATAGCTATAACCAGAAAAGCAGAACACAGATACAGGAGAGGGCATCAGCAAGACAATGGGAGAAAAATGGCCACAGGTTAGACTGAATCTTGTTCTCAGACTGCTTCAGATTGAGAACTCTTTGGGGCAAGTACTCTCCGCTTTGTTCTCTGCTCACACAGCTATGAATAAAGCGGGGGTACAGGGTTCCTGGCAGAGATGACAGGCACTACATTAATCTTTGTGATAATATTCAGGGATTTCTGTCCTTTTTACACCTCAAATTCAGGGACGGTCTTCATTCTGCCGATTTTCTGTGGAGGGAGAGGGAGCAGGTCCACACGGATGGAGCAGAGTAGACCAGGGACAGAGGCAGTTTCAGAATGAAAGGAAATCTGGGTCAGGGTAGGACCAGGTCCTCTGGATGCGAGCCCTCCCCGTCCCCACTCCAGACGGACTTTCCTCTTCCCTGTGTTCTAGTCCTGAACTCCCCCCACAAAAAGCCACAGTGCCTGCCCTGAAGCAGCTACCATTTAAGTGCCTTAACGGAGTTGCTCCCCCATCCCCGCTGCCCCGTCCATCTCCCATGCCCCTTCCCGGCAGCTCCCAGCGCTG
>NW_009646102.1:0-4914 GCF_000690535.1 Cariama cristata
CGCCTCTCCTTCCTCCGTGCCGGCTCCAGGTGCTGCCCGACCTTCCCCGCACCGGGGTGGCTTCGCCCCTCGCCGAGCTCCACCTGCCTCCCGCTGGCTGCCTCGGGGGGGAAGGGACTGCCACATAGCTGGCTGTTGGAACAGATGGCTGTGATTAAACAGTGTGATTAATGTGGAGGAACCTCCGCAGGAACTTGGCAGCAGGACAGGTGATGGTTAGCGCGGCTCCCACTGTATTCCCGGTTACGTAAAGCTGAGGTGAACAAAAGTTTCTTTGTTCCCCTGTACGTATATCGCAAGACAACGCGTTTCACTCATATTTAAGCTATGGATATCACCAGGCTTAAGTATTTCAGTCCTTCAGAAAATTTGCGTCACAGGCACTAACTGGAAAAGAGGAGAGCCAACAACGCAAGCGATATCCATTGGAGAGAACACCCTGAGAATATCCAGCGTGCTACCCGTGCCCCTGCTCCTGAGGAAAAATAAAGCTTCCCTACTATAATCTGCCTGAAGAAAAATAACCGGGTAATCAGTTTGACCTTAATCATATGAAACAAGAAGATTAGCCAGACATCAAAAAAGATGAGTTGGCCTGCCATTTCTTACGCTGTATCAGCTTACCCTGGGCCACCCCCTTCCTTTTTAGCCGATCCCCGATAGTTAAAAAGAAGGCAAATAGCCCTAAGAATAAGTTTAGCCAATCGTGTACTGAAGGGTTAGGGCCAGGGTCAATCTTGCTCAATTCCATGGCTGAACAGATGATTCCCTGAAACATGAGATTTGAATTGCGTCGATACAAAAGCTGCAAGTGTTACAAGCCTATTGATTGCAGCTGCTGGCAATTTTGTTATCCCTATGACATCCATGAATTAAAGGGATGAACAGGAAAACTCATAGATTCACATGATCTAAGATCAGAAAGGACTATGAAAACTAGCCAGCTCCATCCCCTTACATTCATAGACCACGAGATTTAACCCAGAAGCTGGGTGAAGGAGCACCTTTGAAGTATATAACTACCTGTGAATATTTCAGGTGATGGTGAGTTCACCACTTGGTAAGCTGTTCTACTGCTCTGTTATCCTCACCACTAGGTAATCGTGTGAGTGTGGTTGTTTAAAAACTTGCCTGCCAACTTTGCAGGCAGTAAATCTTGTTCTGCTTTTGTCAGTATTGTTGCAAAGCCATTCACTATCAGGTGCTCATTAAAGGTGTGCGTAGATGTACACAGGGATCAAGTCACCTCTTAACCTTCTTTTCAATTAAGCTGAATAAGTTAAGCTCCTTAAACCTTACATCATTAATGGTTGTTTACCAGGACCTGGATCGTTTTTGTGGCCCTTCTTTGAACTCTCTTTAGCATTTCCACATCCTTCTTTACGAAAAGGGATGAAAACCAGATACAATGATCTCTTGCTCACCTCACCAATTCATTGCAGAAGCAAACCAGAAACTTCTTTATACTCATTTTTGGGTACCCAAGGACTACCCTAAGCTCCCCCCCCCACCTTCTTTTTGACACAGCAATGTATTACAGAGGAGATTTTAATTTCTTTCAGTACAGCATTTTAATTTGGTTTGACATCTAGTAGGCATAGTAGAAACTCATTCTTTAGTAGTTCATAATCATTTGAGGAAAACCACCCATATGATCTGTGTTCTTGTCTGTTGTATTTTCTGCTGTTCTATGAGTAGTTTTGTTGATACGAGTATCTACAACACTGATATGCATACAGGATTGCAGGCTTTGCACTTGTAGGAGATAATACAATTAATAAACAAGGAAAAAATACAGAGACAAAAGCGTTATTTAGGTCCATAGGCAACTGACAGACCTAGCTCTCATTTCTATCTTACTGATGGAAATACATTCATACACAGTACTACAAGCATGATATTGTCTCTATAATTATGGTAGAGGTTTGCATATATTTTTATGATGGTAGATTATTAAATCCTAAATACAGACCTTAATCTCACAAAACTCTTGACTTCAATTTGTGAACAAGACTAGAATTAAGTAATACTTTAATGTATTTTGCAGGATGTGGCCTAAACATGAAGAGTTCTTGAATTCCAGATAGTCTTCAGCATCAGCTTCAAAAAGAGACAAAATGGAAAACATTTATGTTTTCCAAGCTGTATTCCCCTTTCACTAATACCAGCTTACCGACTAGCTTCAGCAGACTTTCAGTGATGCAACAAGACTGCATTTGGGCCTTGGGGAATAACTTTAGCAGGTTGACTTAGGCTATCTGATATGGAAAATATTCTCAAGCGTTGGCGTGTCACAGTTCTTAAAATATTAAGTCACTGAAAATGCCTATGTAAACAGAGTGTCTTAAGGAGAGAATCATAGCTTCTGGCTTCAGAGTCTGCTGCCCTTTCTTCTTCTTAAATAACCATTCAGCCTCCAACTGCCTGTTTTCCCCTCCCTTTTCCTTCTTCACCTCTTCGCTTACCTTATTCCTTGCAAGCGAGGCCTACCTTCAGAGAACCTGTTTTACAAGGGGTAATACCATCAGACGCCAGTAGCTATACCGGGTACAACTCCGATTTTCATCCAGACACGGAAACTGATGAACTGCAGAAATAGAGGTATGTTATTTCATCATAGCTACTAAATGGCATATGTTTACAGTTAGCCAGTATGATTTTCATTTTATGGAAACAAGTCCTTCCTTCCTCTTTCTAATTCTGAAAATTCATCATTAATTTTTGTATGTAAACACCAAATCTTTATTCTGCTATTAAAGTTGTAAGACATGATTGGAATCAGTGGAATTTTGCCCACGCTATCTTCCCAATGTGTTATAAAAAGTAAAGCATAAGGTCATTCTTTACATCTTTCTTAATCCTTGTTTTCATTTCCTGAGATTGCCAACAAGCAATCAATTTATGCCAGAGAGAAAGAGGTATTTTGTTTGTCTGCTACTGCTTGGCTGATGTATTTTCAATGTTACATTGGCCTTTTACATGGGTGACATTGCAGTTTGTTGCTTGAGAACAGCAAAAGTAAGAAAATGCATTATGAGATTGTTATGACAAATTTTGAGAGCAAAACTTGCATAGGTTGTGGTGTTTGAGATACTTTTACAGATTGCATGTGATCACTGTGTACAACAAAAGAGACAATATTAATAGGAATACATCATGTCTTTCACAGAGCAGGGCTTGCGGGTATGCAATTAATGATCTGGTGTCAACTTTTTTTTTTAACTGTATTTTGCCCTCTGAAAATAGCTTTATTTTCTATAACAATCTCTCTCTGATAATCTTTTGAGTTATTGCCAAGTCTGTATAATATTTTTGGATATCAAAATATCCAAGTTCATCTCTTTTGTTTGCACAGGCTATAACAAGGTTCATTTCTCTCTTTTCTGTTACAAATTCTAAATAGTTTAGTCAGCAAGAGAAGTAGTTCAAGATGGTCGCTAACTAACTATTATCAGCTTTCTTGATTCCTTTGATCATTTGTGATATCAATTTTTGAAATACATTCTCAGAATACATATTTTGTATCTAAGAAACTTTGATTTTGACATCCCCTTAGATATCTTTGATTCTTACAGAAAAAGGTTGTCATGGTACTTTCTTAAAGACTGCATTGTGCTCAATAGTCTATGAGTTTTGCTCTTAGCACTTCTGATTTATCTCCCTAGCTTCTCTGTGAATATAGCTCACATTATCTCCTCTGGTGCCTCGAACACTTCTATTTTTACAGGCCAGTTGGAATATTCTCTCCAGAAACTTGCATACTGCTCCTTGCATCACGCTGCTATACCCTTCTCTCACATTACCTCTGCTTTGTTTCCAGTTTAGTTGAATACAAGTGGTTCAGCATCTGGATATGTTCAAAAAGTAAGACAGTATAGTAGGCAGCAAATAAATCTTCAGGTGTACAGAGAGCTTCTAAGCACACAGAGATGGATTCTCTCTTTAACGTGCAGCTCCAAATAGAGAGAAAGGTAGAGTTGCACTAAGGCGACCAGATTTTTCAGTTAGAAAGATAGTGCTTTGGTGTTAGCAGCTTTAAAAATCCCCAAAGTAAATCAGGCATATTAACCAATCCTGTGATTTGTACAGATGAAATCCTGATATGAAACCACAAAGCTGCCAAACTATTTCTGTATGGTTCAAACCACCATAGGGAAAATGTCTGGCAGGTACCCTCTCTCTCCTCTTCCACACCCTTCCCTATAGGCAGGAACATGGTTTTGTTCTGCATATATTGAGTCATCCAGTTATTGTACTTACCTTGTAATGTCATTCGCAGACATGTTAAGACAAGATTTAGCCTTCAGTAATAGTTGGCACAGAACACGTACTCCTTTTATGATTAGAATTAAACCAAACTACAGAAATCATTGTGTTGGCATAACAATGTGTTTTGTTAAAACAATCTTTACATCCAGTCTGGGATGACGAATACCAGGACGTGTTTATCATTCTAACGAGAAACAGAGTGGAAATGAGTAAAGATGAAAGCGAGGATTATCCCATAAGGCTGAAACAGTGTAGTCTAAGCAAGCTGACCAAAAGGAAGCTCAGTCCATCCTCAAGTGATCTTTACGGCTCTGTACTCCTAGCTTGCTCCCTGTGTTACCGTGGTGAGGCTGAAGACATCTGTTAGCATACTAATCCTAGAATGTTTCAATTTAGTATTTTAGTAAAGGCTTGATGAATCAGCAGGGTCTAGAGACTGCTCAGAAAAGAACATTAATTCTGTCCATAGTATATTTGGGATTCTGACAATATCTTACATTACTGAAGATGCCTGTGATCAGACTCCTAGTTTCTTGTCTATTAAACTAATATTCTTGTTAGACCTTGATACCACTAATTCCCTGCTAATGAATAGACCAAGCTTATTTAGGTAGTGGTATTGGGTTTGCGTGGCCAGGTTTTGGT
>NW_009646103.1:0-5119 GCF_000690535.1 Cariama cristata
GAAGGAGAGCGTTTATGTTAACGCGTCGCTCGGTGAGACGCGCGGCTTGTTTTCCCGCAGGAGCGTTGGGAACGCCAGCCTTACTGCAACGGCGCCCAAATTACTTAAAATGTTCCCCGTGGCTGTTAATTTCCTCCCCGGGTGCTCCGGGCAGTCAAAGCCGGCTGCCGGTGGGCTTGGAGAGCCACAAAATGAAAGTTGCGGTGGCTTTGCGACAGCTGGAGTTGGAACGCTGCGGCTTAATTTCGATTTCTGGCTGAAGCGTGGGCAGGGTGGGTTTGTGTTCTGTGGGCTCGGATGTGTTTTTAAAAATAGAGATTGGAAATCGGAAGGGAATTGCTTGAAATATAACATGTGAACTTAACATAGCAATTTAACTTACTTATTACTACCCTAACTGGGGTATGTTTTCAGATTTCTGTTATATGAAGACCAGTTCCTATAGCTTTTAACAAATAGCTACCCCAATTTATATTTAAACACAGTGAGCTTCATCTTGATCACTAGTGGTCATACTCGAGGTGGTACATGGCTGTTACATCTAAAGCAATAAAACATTGACTCTATGCTGTTATAGATGAAGAACATAAAAAATTTGTGCATTTTAGGTAACTGATGACATCCAAGATGAGTTGCAGGCCTCCGTTTCCTCCTTTTCCAATTGACTGCTGTCCATTTAAGAAACAAAATATCTGAAAAAAATTGTCTCAGATTTCTTTTTTATAATCCATGAAGTACAAGCACTGACAGCTTGCATCTTTTTGTGTAGTTAAATAGTAAACAGTCTCTTCGTAGCATATTTATTTGCCTCTGAATGTAACTTATTCTATGTAGAGAGTTTTCAGATGTGAAGGCTGTATTTTACAGTACAATAAAATAGGATTCTAAAAGTTCCAAAATGGGTGCTTTGCTTAAAGAAGAATAAAAAAAATCCTCTCAGCATTTCAGGATTCTTTGAAGATGCTTGGACACTCACAAGTTCAAACGCTTCATGACCTGTCTGTTTAAAAGTAGTAATGATTACATTTGGATCTAGTATTAGGATTCAAATACTGGTCATCCAGAAGAAGTGGCTTATTAATGGGTTTTCTCTTTCTGAATGTCTCATCTTTTATTCACCAAATCTTATGCTCATAAAAAATTTTCAAGGCATCGTCATTTAGTTAAGTTGTTAGTATTAACGTTACTCCAACTAGAAAAAAAATAACACTAGTGGGTTAGAAAGGGTTAAATACATTTACTTCACGACAGTCTCTATGCTAAACTGAACTTAAATCTGTAAAGCTCTGCATGCGACTACAACTTTTTCTTCTGACAAAGAAGTTTCCTGCTACTGCTTAAAATATAGGCTCTCCCGTGGTATCTGATTGTTGTTACCCCCTGAAGGATGCAGGAGCTGGCAGTGATTTGGAGGAAGAAAATTGTGAAGGGAAAGCCCGCCAAACTGAGCAGAGTGGTACCAATTTTCTGTGCTTCTCGCACAGGGCATGGTTGCATCCTAATTGTGGGATAGCGCATCCCTCGCTCGGAGATCTGAGTCAGCTCAGCAGTAATGGACCAGCAGTGTGGCTGCCATTGCTTAACTGAGGTTTTGAAGAAGCTGCATTTAGGAAGGTATTTTTGCAGTAACAGTGTTAACTGGTGCAGCTGAGTAACTTAATCTTAAAGTCTAACATCCCATGAAAACCTCGACACCCTTACCTCTGCCGGAATGCTTATCAAAGTTATATGATGCTTATCAACTGAGTCAACTTTTATGGTTGCTGTTGGGTGGCTGGTAAAAGTATAAAGATGCGGAGTGCTGGATTCTGCTGACACAAGAAGAGACACCCATGCCTGCCCTGAAGAGTTAACAGTCCAAGATCAGTGGCATATAAAGGGCAGGGGAACAGAGGTGCCCTCTCCATCAATAAAATATTCATATGTATTAGTTTGTTTTATGATTAAATATGCTCTGACTGTCTCTGTGCCCTATTCTATCCATTGCTAGTAGTCTTTGGACAGCTGTGTATCAAAGTTAGAAAAACTGGTCTTGAATAGAGATTTCAAACCAAAGCTAATGGTCTTGTGGATTAGTTTAGGAAGGATGCTTGGAGGAGGTTGGAGGTTTCAAGAAAAGTCTCTGATGGCTGAAGAACAAGCAGCCATGTCTAGAAAAACAAAGATACCTGAATGGGTTAGTGCAGTTAGAGAACTAGACAAGGAAGCTGTAGCTGTTGAATTAATGTAAAACAACCAATTGTGTTTTAAATTGGATAAAGATAAAAGGAGAGAGAGAGATAAGCTGGAGAGAAGGAAGTCGCATTAAATCGGATCGGATTCCTTTAATTCCTGGATGAAAGCTTTAGCTGCAGAAAGGGCAGAAGTTTTACAAGACGGATGCAAGCCTGAGGTTGGAATTACACAAAGGGAAATGAAGATGGTTGTTCAGGGAAAACAGGAGCAAAGTGTGGCCTTTGCAGATCAGGACTTTCAGAACAGGCTTATGATAGAGTTGAGCCAGAGGAGTATAATGCTAGAAAAGGAGGTGAAAGAAGGGATTTCAAAGCAGGAGTGACTGGGAAATGGTGGTTGGCAGATTTCTAAGAATTTATAATTTTTTTTTCAGCTTTTGTTGAGGTTTTTATTTAGCAACCTCCTTTGTTTTGTTTATTTGTTTTGGCTGTTTTGAGTCATTGCCATAACTGTTCTAGTGACTTCTCTACATGCATGCTTTACTATGAAATAATAAAGGAAATAGTCTATGTACTCATCGTAGAAACCCAGAACGTAATTGCTTAAGAAACAAAATCAATGTGCTCACAGTTGTAGTTGTTCAAGATTGCTGGACTTAAGAGCACAGCAGAAGGCAAATGTTGTAAGCTATTATGTGTTCATGTCATTAATGTTTTAATGTACAGTATACAGTGGACATTGGAGAATTCATGTGACTTTTGGTTCCTGCTTTTACTTCCATCACGGAATAGAGTCACTACCAGTATCCATGGCAGTCCTGTATTTCAATTTCTCTGTTCCCCAAAGAGGACCTATTAGCAGCTGCACAGCAGTTAATCTAAAGAATAATCAAGATAAGGTATACCTGAGAATATGCTAATATTAATATTATCATTAATGCAATCCAGGATCTTAGCGATAGACAATTTACTGTTGCATAAGTAAGCCTATTAGAAGATGAATATCCTCTATGGCAGGGGCATTCAGTGAAGGCTAAGCTAAGATTTTTGTGTTTAAAAGAAAGTAAGTTCTTGCTGTGGACGTTTATAAGGAACACTTTAACTCCATGCCTTGAGCTATATTTTGATATTGTAAGAAGCACGTGGGAAATTACAAGTTTCTTAATACTTTGCTTTAGTCAATACTGTGCGGACGTGTTCTTCATTAAAATGGGGGAACATGTAAGTATTCCTCTCCGCTGCCTGTATTTGTTCGTCCACCTGTGAAGGAGAGCAAAACAAAGCACAAAATATGCCTTTACAAACTTGAGTTTGTACTCTATGTCAGCACCTGATTTGGATGACCTTTTTAAAAATAATTTTCAATGGATCAAATGTTCTGGTTGCAAAGATGAGATTCATTTTCCAGCTGGAGCTTAGAGTACCAGACCTCTGCATGCTTTCCCCCAACAGATGCCTTCCCTCAAACCTAAGTATAACTGAATAGTGATCTTGCTCTCAGCTGGAGGCTGCTACTCAATGCCAGCAGAGAAGGATCCCAGTTCTCCTTGAGGCCAGCACTTTGTGGTCACGCTAATAGCTCTGCACGCACAATCTGAGGGGCAACATTGTTCCTTTTGTGGCTTTCATTGCGTTATCCATTTTTGATATATCTAGGTGTTGATATGGAAATGTGGGAGATTTGCTGTGATCTTCAGTGGGAACAAGGTCCTGACTCAATGATCTACTATGGACATAGATTCACTAATCTCTACTAGCTGTGCATAACACTCATAATATAGCAACTTGTGTTTCTCGACCTGTTTTTCACTTGCTCATTGTCAGTTACGAAGGTACACTGGGTTCCTTCTGAGTGAGTAAAAGGGCTGACCTGGTTGTAGGGAGCCTGGCATGAAGGGGTTGCAGGACTGAACTGTGTCTGGAGATAGAAGTACGTGTTGTTTATAGTCCAGAGTGACTCAGTAGTTTTCAGCAAAGTATTTATTTGTCTTCCACAACCTGCATTTCTGAGTTCTTTGTGACCAAATGATACGATTCCATATATCGATTTAGAAGCATGGCTTACAGATTTCTTAAATAACTTCTTATTGCTAATAATCAATTGCAGAGAAGCTCTGCTCTGTCATGCTGAGCTTGCATAGCTCTCCTTACACTTGGAGTTGAAATCTTCATTAGTTATTCAGGTGTTGCCTAGTCTTTGCTATTGGATTCTCTGACTTCTTGGCCTCTCACTCTAGTCTTTGAACAGGATATTCCTATTCTTTGTAGGTGCTTCTGAAACTGCTGACTTTGTTTAAAACATTCTAGCTTTCTGTTCTGAGGCTGTCAGCTTCTGTTGGTATAAGGTTCCGTGTTGGGTAGCTCAAACAATTAGTAATTTTTTTTGGTTAAAAAAGAGTTCTGACTATTGAGGGACTTATAAAACAGCTCTGGAATTTGGGACTGATGGATGTTGACTGTTGGAAAGAGAAGTGTCATGAGAAATTGCCCAATTAAAAAAATTCTTTTCTGCCCACTTAATCAAATGACTGCTGTCTCTTGGACAAACTTAGGCACAATTTTCGATCAACCTATCACAAAACCAAAGGAGGAGGAGGCTAAACTGGGTCAGAGCCTGTAGTGAGTAATAACGTGCATTTGGTTTACTGCCAGATTTGTTTTTTTTCCTGCCTTGTTGCCTCTTCTCCCTCTTTCCTTAAGGTTTATAAGGCATTAGGCAAAATGCAAGTGATACTTTACTGTATATTCAGTGTATGCAGTTCTGCAATATTCATGTAAGGATAAGATACTTCACCAACCTAGCAATATTTTATGAATATGTGAATGACGGTTAAAGTATCAGCACTGTTGATGCAGGTCCTGCCTTCCTGAAGAGGAAAAAAAGTGCTGAAAGCCAAACTTTGCTATGGATTGCCACATGAGCAGGGCAGGGGAGCTAGTAGTAA
>NW_009646104.1:0-4761 GCF_000690535.1 Cariama cristata
CCCTCCCTTCATCTAGGTCGTTGATGAATGACTTAATACGGTTAGCATCAAAATTGTAATGACTGTTTTGGGGTGGGCTGCAGTCCTTTGTGAATATAAAACTAAGTGAAACAATATGCTCTTTGTTCTCTGTTAGTCATTGAAGGAAAACTGGAAAATGGCACAAAGATTAGTAACACGGGTTCTGATCTTCAGTCCTTCAGGCAAAAGTCCCACTGAAATAAGGTTAACGAAATAACTTATCTGGCTTACTGCTCTTCTACCCTATTCCTTCCAGAAATCATATCACAGTGCCTGCAAATCTGTGATGTAATATCTGGAAAATATTAATGACAGCATTTAGAAGAACCCCAGGTAAATTTTGTAGTTTAAAGACAGGTCACAGGGGAGCTCTTCTCTCTGAAGTCAGAAAGACTCTCAAAGCACACCACAAGTTTATTTGTCAAAAGGAAGAAAACACTTCTATCTGAAATACCAGTTCCGTCACATGAAAAAGCATAGTGGAAGTACCGAAAAATCTTGTAAGTGTAACAGTGTTCTTTAAAACTCTGCATGTGACAACAAATAAAGTGTTCTTCTTTCAGAATACATCTGTTCAACTGAATATATTGCTGGGGTTTTTTCAGCAAATACTTCCAGAAAGAGGTTATTAGAGCATTTCAATAAACAACCCTAAGCTTTGACCACTTGTTACAATACATGTTCTTACACTTCTGAGCACCTTAGATAGATTACACAGATAATTTCTTATGCTTGCTTGTCTCTAGAAAAATCATCCTACTCTTTCTTAAACAGAGGACAAGAACACCTTCACTGAAGCCCACCTCAATGCTAATTTACAGATAGCTGTCTGTACTACAAATGTCCTAGGAAACAAGTGTCTGATAGAGATTAAAGCATTGGTTTTGACCTAGTAAACCCTAAACAGACTGATAGCTTCTCACCTGAGAAGCCACTGCTGTCTCTGTCTCAACTGCACACTGACCATTTTGGTTGAGAATCCATCTGCATTGCAATTTTTTTTCTCGCAGTGGTGTGAAATATCTCAGGTTTATTGTCTTAACAACACACGCTTCAGTGGGCTTACGGCAAGCACTGAAGCACACAAGATCAATACCTGGGATTTCTAGAGGACTACATACTCTGTTTTTAATACACAAATTTTAGAATTCAATTGGTTATATAAGAAAGGAAAAGCAGTGTACTGCTGGGGTTTTGCAAGTAATCCTCTACAGAAAAGCAGAAGGGAAGGAATATTGCTGGCACTTAGACCAGAAAAAAAAAATCTTGTAGTTAAAACCATCCAAATAAACGATGAATAAGAACAACAGGTAGACACAGTATACACAAGTTACCAGGCTGAATGTATAGAAAACAGGTGGTGTTATTCCACCTGTCTCTGCGTAACATTGACCAAACCATTAGCATTGAGAAGGTAAATGCAAAAAGATAATGCTTCAGATGTTGCCAGATTTTTTCATGCGGACCTACTGAAGCCACTGAAGTTGCAAACCCAAGTAAGATTCGTAAACCCACATGACATGCCCAATGTGAAATCAATGGAAGCCTTCAAGAAAAACTCTAAGTAGAGTACTGGTCATTTTGGATTATTGTTTTTCCTTAAAAAGCACCATTTTCTCTTTGTGCCATGTGCATCAGGAAGTTCAGTAGTGTGGATTGGTAACTAAGGTAGGCGTTAATGAAAAAAATAATGAAAATTCTATTTTGAAAGTTGACATTACCAGTTTTTGCAGTGAGAACTGAGCCTAGAAATGAGAAACAATGTGCACAATTTTAATATCTTGTATGGATATGCATCACAACTTTGTCAAAATTACAAAATTACATTTTGTTAAAAATTTTGTGTATTGCATCAGGCAGTTGGAATTTTATATAGAGTTTTACTGGACATAAAAACCAGTGTAGGTGGATTGTTCATAGTCTGCACTGCTGGAGGAGAGCCCTATGACTCCTCGGCAAGATGTTTCTTGGGAACAGCTGTTGAATTTGAACTCTTCCATCATTTTAAATTGATGGGTTATGAAAGATTCGCAAAATACACTGACTTCTTTATATAAAATAGAAATACAGGAAATACATTTTATACATGTAAGATATATAATATACATATGAAATATATGAAATATAAAGTTTAGATTCAAATGTTGTGTAAAAAAAAGAACTCAAGCTATAGCAAATGCAATTGTATCTGACAGACAAGTGCGTGATCCTTTTATTTAGTTATATAGCAAAGAAATACAATTTGCATGTCAGTGGGATCAAGTGAAGCCACCAAATCCAAACCAATTACTGTACTCCAGCAAGATTTTAAATTATTAAAATAGGGAAGTTGGAGGAAAGTGCAATTAATTTAAGTATACCAAAATGCTTTCTATGGGGATTTTAATTGTGTCTAAGATGCCATGATAATGTAAGAAATTATGTGACAGGCTAATGAATACATAATAGATTTTTCATTTTTAAAAAAGTTTTGATATTAGAAGTTGTAAAACACCATCACTCTTCCCTTTGCAGTCTTGGTTTGGACTCTCCCCTGTGAAATAGCACATCAAAGCTGGTTGGAAATATTCAACCAAAAAAGGAACATGTTTTTTTTAAGAAATGCTTTGGGTTTTTTGGCCAACTCTAGTTAACATTCATTGCAGATGCAACATTTTCAAAACTGTTTCCTGAAAAGAGAGGCTATTTGCCAACACTATGATAGACAATTATATTTTGTTTTCAATAAAGCAAATGTAAATACTGGAAAGAAATAACAGTTATAACACTTCAAGAAATTTGGTATACATGTAATATAAGAACAGAGAATTATATACTTTCCACCATAAAAATTCATAGAATAACTTAAATTGGAAAAAGCCCAACCAGCCCTCTGCTCAAAACAGGTTCAATGAGATCAGGATGCTCAAGGACTTGTTCAGCTGACTGTCAGATATCTCCAAGTACGCAGATTTCACAGCCACATTACTTCACGCATTCATGGCCCTGTGGATAGGACAACAGAATGAGACTTAAAACCAGTTCCAGTGGTCTTAAACGCCTTGTTACAAGTCTCTGATGTGACCTTAGATGATTCAGTTTCTCCACTTGCAAAACTTTAATTATTATTCAAATCTCCTGCATAATGTTCTTTGAGATGCGGCTTATATTATTGCATTATAAACACTGCCTAAACAACAATCTATTCAAAGATGCGGTCGCTGCAAAGTAAATACTTTTAAGGTTTTGGATTCCACCATGGGAGGAATAAAGCTAAAGAAATAGGGGGAAGCTGCATTTTACATAAACCAGCAGAATACTTTGAACAATTATAGTGGCCTCAACTCATAGAGGCCTCAACTATTGGCACCTTTAACTCTTGGCTTGTTACTACTGATACTGGTGACTTCTAGTATTCAGCGTAGTTCTCACCCAGTACTGGTGTCCTCTTCATTATGTTCTCAGTGTTTAAATTAATGGCTAGAGTGTGTTCATTTTGGTTACCTTACTCTCAGATTTTATATGAAAATTATCCATTTTTTTCTTCCACATTAGACTGTAGGTCTTGTCTTTCTGCCCAGAATGGCAAATCCTTGGATGTCATTCTTATGCTTGTGCATGTAAGGACTCCATTTCCTATTTGTATGGTGAACAGTCTGTGCTTAGAAATTCACAAGATAATTCATGCTGTTGAGGACACAGCCATTTTCTTTATGATGCTTATGATAATTTAAGTTCTGAACTGAAAAAGAGATTCATATGGAATATATCCATATGGAGTATTAGCTGTATTCTTCCTCCCATCAGCACTACTTAGACTATGCAGGACAAATCCCAAAGTCGAAAGATTTCAGTTTCATCAACTTTGGCTTCTGCTGAGATTTTGTCTAACTATATTTCCTTGAATTTCTTTCTGTCTCATCCTGGACCCTTTTTTCCAGATACATGTGAATCACCATGAATTTGGAATATCATGACCCAGGAGTTAGACATTATAATGTCAAATAGGAGTACACTTGAGTGTAGCTCACCTGTCACAAGTGCATGTCATTTCAAAGAATAGCATCCAACTGAGCCCTCATGGGACATGTAGCTCACCACTTACATAGTTGAAATTATAACCTTTGAAGTCATAGAGCTTTTAGGTGAAGAATGCCACAGTATTTGAAGTCATGTACATGCTACACTTCTATGTTACCATCAATGCATACGGCTTTCTCACACTCCATATCCCTATTTGGGCCATGGCCGCTTGAGGAATGATACTCAAATGTCTGAAACGGGGGATTTTTCCAAGATGAAGCAGAGGGATGATACAGCATTTAAAAACTCCCAAGAGTGGGAGTATAGGGCTGCTCTATTACCATCTCTTCCTCAGCAACCTTGAACAAACCCAGTACACGTTCAGTTTCTGACCTTTGACGTGCAGATGATTAACCATTCTTGACTCCGCCACGCTTAGCACAGGGCCTGAAAATGCTTCAGCAGCCTTTCATTCGCAAAGACTGTGAAGCAGCACAGTATTTCTACTGATTGCATTTGCATGATTTATTAACGTGGTACCCTGCACACGCAGACTTGGACGCCGCATCAAGATACTATTTTGAGATCCTGTGCGCACTGACATCTGTTCAGTAGTAACAGAAATGAAGTGATGACACAGTGATGGCTATCGCTGGCTCTGTGCTCAGCCCAGAGGCCCCGAGGCCGCAGGCCCGCACACCTATGGCCCCGGCGGGCCCGTAACCCAGCCGGGCGGCG
>NW_009646105.1:0-4481 GCF_000690535.1 Cariama cristata
AATCATAGAATCATAGAATCATAGAATCTCTTTCTGAAGGAATTCTGGCCAGATTTGCCATATGCTTTCTACTTGGAAATTTACTGAAAAAATAATAAATTGTTTCTTGATTAAACAACTGCAGAATCTGGAAACTACAGCAGACATTAGCTTGACACGATATGTTGTAAGTTAAAAGCAAAACAAATTATAAGGCTCTTGACTTTATATAAATACATAGGATATTATGAGCTCCAAAAAGTTAATAATGATTTACACCAGTCAATCAGCAGATGAGAAGGGACTTTACACTACATGGGAAGAAAGATTACCTCTCTACTTTCAGCCAACAATTACACAGGAGCAAAGCACAAATTCAGGTTGTGCTAATGGGTATTTCATGTTTTGGACAGTTTTCGTCATATCTCATGGCTGAGAAACACACAAAATAAGGTACATGTCAAATGAAAGCTCAAATCCTAAAAAATACATTATAGTGTACTAGTCCTCTATTTCAAGCCAGCTTCATTTTCTTAGATAAAATTTGAACAGTTAAATTTGTGAATGTCAGTTGTGTAAGGCAAGAAATCTTTGGTTTAAGACTTACATAATATTGGCTTCTACCAGAACACTACTAAAAATATAGACTCTCATGTTTCATACAGAGTACAAGCTAGCATTTGTGTATTCTTTGGCTTAGGGAAATGACAATTGTCTAATGTGAGCAATGTCATCATTGCTTTCAAGTTGGTTTCAAACATTTTTCAAGCTGCTTTCAGATTTTATAGAGACACTGAACAAAGACAAAGACAGCATTTCAAACTTTGTATTTAAACATATATGACTGCTGAAAAACCTGGGACGTGTTGCTTCTTAGTAAACAGTCTGCCATTAACTGAAGTTGTTAAATTTCTTTTCCTAAGTAAGAATCTCTTAAATTCTAGTTTGGATTTTAGTTTATGATTACCATTATTTGGCTGTTGTAGTTCCACCGATATTAACATGATTTCCCAAAGTTCTGAAAGTAGTAGTAAACTTCCTTTTCCTTTTTACCTTATGAGTTTATTTCATTGACCATTGGCCCAGAAGTACCAGATTCCTGGTGCCACTTCATTTACTCACATAGCACAGCTAAGCCAGCAAGAATTACTTAACTGTTAAATTTACCTCTGGAGCAAGGGTAAAATTGTGCTGCATCACTAAGTTTGGCAAATGGATTTTCTGGAAGTCAACGAGCTTATTGCCTCTTGAGAAAACCCTGTACACCTTCTAGATGGTGTAGAACTGGTTTGAATGTTGGTGTTGCTGCAGAACATCATAGAACAGATAGCACTGGGGTATGATACTTGTATTCTTGTTTAAATCAGCCTCAGATTTTCTATTCACTGAAAAGTCAATATATGCATGGAGGCATGGGATAAATTATATCCAGAGAATATTTATGCTTCAAACTTTGTACTGAAAATCCAAGCTCTATAATAATAAAAAATAGTTGCATGACCACTGTAAAAATTCATACTCATTCTGTGTTGGTTATTCAGTAAAAAGCATTTGAAATCCCAGAGAAGTCACTTTTTAAAAAAACTTTCTTGCAAAGAGTGCTAAAAAGGTTCAGAAAGCGATTGTAGTGAGCAAGTCTTTGAAAGAATAACTGACTATATTAGTGGCATGCTAAGGTTGAAGAGTGATTTCTTTTGCAGTCTGTCCTTTAACCAATTTTTATTTTTTATGTAAATGTGACAGAAAATTCTTCCAGTTCCTTATGAATGGTTCTATAATAAAAATTCTTGGTGTCCCAAAATATGCCTTTCGTGGAAACTCTGTTCAGAAAAGTTAACAGAGGGTTGCAGGTTTTTTTAATTAGCCTTGTGCTGACACTACCTTTTCATTTAGTGATGCCAAGACTTTGAACAATAGGTGTATTGATGAAAGCTGTGCTACTCACAACAGTGTTAAAGTTCTCCATTTCTTCAAACTGTGGACGTATTTTATGCTGAGGCAAAGTGGGTAGAAAATGCTGTCAAATCAGAGTGATTTATACCTTTCTACAGGTGTAGATGATTTAACAGATCCTTATCATCAAAAACTATAGGAATGGTTATTGATGTACTGAATGTGTAAAATCAAACAGATCTGAAGTTACTAAGCTTTGTAACATGGACCTGTACGAAAGTACTTCAGCTACTTCAAAGTTATGTATACATTATCTGCCTTTTTGAAGAAAATAAGGTCAAAAGCTGTAGCTAGCTTGTAGTCTAGTGTGTTTTTTGAGAAAATCCCAATTCATATCTGAAACCAGCTACAGTAGTAGTTCCTGCAGGGCTTGAGGCAAGAAGAAAGAGAAGATGCAAAGAGAAGCAACTACCAGTGAGTGATTCAAGATCTAAGGTATGTTCTCCACCATTAAGAAAGAGAAAGTGGAACCAGGCAACATGGTGCCATGTACTCTCTTTCCTTGCACTTAACAGGTGGTCATGTTGTGCATAAACTATTATATGTTTTGAAAATCAAAAACTAATATCATTCCCTAGATCTTGAGAAATGCCCAATGTAATCAAAAACTATAAACTTATAAAAGGATGAGACCAGCTAGTTCTTGCCATTTAACTTTCCATCAGTTGCTCTTTCTCAACGTGAATATCAGCCTTGTAACTTTTCTCTTTTTCTTCATCTTTGGGGCAGCAGTCACATTAGTGACATTCTCTGCCAACCAGCTGAGACAGTCTTCTTTTCCACTGCGGTCTTGTGTGATCCATACTGGTAATGGAGGTAGACACAGTAAGAAGACCTAAATAGGGAATCTGGGAGAGAGTGGTGTTATTTTGAGGTAGCCTCTCTCTCTTTAGAGCTGGTCTTTGTATATGCTGATCCAGGAAATTGGTTTTACAGGTCATGAATAAATGAGGTATAGGAGCAAATGTAAGTCCTCTGCTTAAACACTTTGTACAAGGGTGATGTTATGCTTACATAAGTTGAAAGAACAGCTCTAAGTTTTTACGTACATAAAAAAGGTTAAAACTTCCTTTTTACTCCAAGGTATTTAGGTATTTTTGAAGGCTGTAAAAGTGAAGAGGTTTTAATATAGAGGGAAGCTGTAAATGGCAAATGAAAGGCTGTTTCTGAGAAGCCTCAGAATACATGGAGTTAGTGTTGCATAAAAATGAGAAGATGTGCCTTAGTTTGTTTTGCCCTGTTACAGAGATATTAATTTTGGGGCTGTAGCTGTCATAATATTCTCTTCTAGGTGATGTACACTGTCTTCAGAGAATTGCTGTCCATACTAAAAGCAAAACGAGTCATCCTGCAAAGACAATAAATGTTTATTATATCGGGGGGTGTGTGTCTTCACTACCTGGATTTCAGATGTTTCATGTCATTGAAGTTATCATCATGTAATAAGTTTTCAAATACAGTTAAAACAGTAGTAGAAGTTCACTATGAGAATCAGACCTTTACAGTTACAAGAGTGACTGGATAATTCTCTCAAAGGGACAGGTCTATGAAACCAGTGACAATGTCTAAAAGTGTTCTTCGTGTTTCATCTAATGCTTCTGCTAGTGTGAATTGCTTAAAATAATAACATACCATTTTCAATTGTTTTGGTGTTCCTTTTCTTAAGAGGGTTCTTTGGCATAAAAGATTTTTAATTTGGGTTAAAAATGTTTATGTCTTTAACATTTTCTCATATTCCTATATAAAAAAAATACAAAAACTTATTCATGGTTAAGCTTCTCATTTAACATTTAATCTCATACAACTTCTTGGAGTGTATTTTCATTATTTCCAACCCAATCTATCAGTTTTCTTTGAAATCAGAAATAAGGTTTTGATTATAGTATTGGGATAGCCAATTATAACATAAATCCAAGCCCAAAAGGCCACATAAATTCAGAAAACAGATTTTACTTTCTCACTTTATAGTTTCTGCTTCAACACATCACCACCTTTATTGTTTCATAAGACATAGAGCCAAAACAACTGAAGTATATTATAGCAAGAGTGGATTGAAAATAGGTTTGACCATTTGAACCAAAAACCACTCAACTACTTACACCTTCATTTTTGTATAGTGATAGTTTTGGAATGGCTTTGGCTTATTTGAATTGCTTGTCCTTGAATCTTTTTAGTCCATACAGGAAATATTTGCCAAAAATATGTTTCAAATACTGTATCACATCTAGATAGAACATTTTGGATTTATTACTTGTAGTTATTTGGATCTAAGTTCAAACAGAGCTCTAGACACATACACAGTGGGTTATAACTATATTACAAATCACCCAAACTGACAATATAAGGCAAGATGCAAATTACAGTCAGCTTAATTAAGAAATACCAGGGAGAAGACAAGGCATTTGTAAAGAAGACTCATAATTATTGCACTTAAGATGTTATATGTCAAAAGGGAAGCAGTTTTAGAATAGAACTATCTTCATCTCCCATTTAAATAAGCAACACGTAACTAAATATCTGCTCTTTTCATCTTCCATGGTAGATTTTTT